>NW_008608378.1:0-5578 GCF_000691845.1 Merops nubicus
GGGGGCTGCGGGCGAGGGGGCTCGGGACCGTCGCCCGGGTCGGAGGGGGTGGACGCGTCCAGGAAGGAGCAGAATTCCCAGCTGTCAGAGAGGATGTCGGAGGTGGTGAAGTCGAGGGGTCCTAGCTCGAAGGCACCTCCACACTTCTCGCTGCTGGAGGTGCTGCTGCCCGTCGCCGTCATCCAGTCGTCCGGCTCCAGCTCGAAGTCGAAGTCAGACGTCAGCCGGTCAATCTGGCTCACCACCTGCAGACAGACAGACGGACGGATGGGTGAGGGGAAACCCTCCTTCCTCCCACAGCTCCCCCAGACCATGCTCTCCATCTGACGGGGGGGGACTAAGGGGAACCCCTTGATACCTCTCATACCTGTTTGTGCACCCATAATACACACATATGTGGTTTTTTTCTCGTTATTTTTCATTACTGTCTTTTTTCCTCCATCTTTTTTCCTTCCATACATCCTTTCCTGGTGGAAATTTGCCACAGATTTCCCAAAATAGGGGAAGGAAGACAAACCAATGGACAATATCATGCCACACATTTCCTTTCCTTCTCCTCATGACACTGAAGAGCTCTGATATCTCCATTGGTCCCACCATTCATCAATGGGCGTTGGACCTCCTCACCCACCAAGAATAATTAATCATGGCACATCTCTCCATCGCTTTTATGCTGCTGTTATCCCACAACTCAATTTTTTTCAAGCACTTTTGCTGGGGGAAGTTGAGTCGTTGGGCTCAGACACCTCAACCCATCCTCTTGTTGGCTGGCCAAGGGTGGGTGCCCCAAAGCTGCTGCCACATTGGTGGGTTGCCCTTGGTCTCTGCAACCGTTTGGTAGGTGCCAGCATGCAGAGGTTTGGGTGAACATCATAAGTCACTAGGAATGTACCACAAACCATGGCTCAGCAGAGCAGGCCCCTTGCGAAGCCCTTGTGGTAGATGAGGATGTGTGGGTAGAGTTAACGGTCATTTAATATGTCTGGGCATCTGAAACCAGGAACTCCGGGGGATGATTATGCTGCCAGCAGCTGAAGTGGCTCTATTATATTCTGCTGGCCTAATTTTAATAGAATTCCCAAATTCAAGCTACAAATTTCACTTGTTCAGCCACCCTGCCCATGCAGCTCTCTTGATGTACCAAGGAGATGATGCCAAGGCTGGGAGCCCCCAGCCCTCTAGTTGTTTGCTGGGGGGATCCAGCTGTGGGCACCAAGGACCCCCTGTTGTAAATCAGCTGCAGGTTCCCATGGGGCATCTCCAAGCTCTAGCTGCAGCTAGGAACATTTCCTGGGCCACCAAATGCTGGGGTGACGATATGGGAACAAGCTGGATGAGCAACTCTAGAGGACAGAATAGCGTCACCTCCTTGGGGGCACAATCCCAAGGGGGTCCCAATATGGTTTGAGTGAGGGTGGTGGGGCTGGATGCACTCAGTTGCTGCCTGGTGCAGCCACACAGCAGAGCAACTGGGGAGACCTGGGAATGAGGAGACCCTTTCTGAGATGGGACCAGCTGGTGTCACCAGGAAAATGCAGGTTGAGAGGATGGGGGTTGCTGCCAGGGAGTGTGTTGGACACACTGGTGATAAAAGAAATCAAACCCAATCTTTCCAGGGAAAAAAAGAGGTGGGTTGGAAAGGAGACGAGTGCTCCCACCACCAGACCTGAGCACATGGGGATGGACACTATTGCACCTTAATGGTCCTGATCAGCCCCACCTGGGACCCCACCCTTCCCCACCCTGCCCATGGCCCAAGATATAAGCTCAGCCTTGGGCTGAGTCTTCTCCTGAGTTGTGCTGAGTGGGGACCTGTCCCCATGCCCATGAGCTGGGCCCACAGGTGGTTTTGATCCTGGATGGACCTCATGAAGCTTGCAGGATGGACCTTGGACCTACATCACGTCCCAGTCTTCTGGAGGGAGTTTGGGTCTCTCCAGCAGGGCAATGCTGGGGATAATGAACTGAGTGCTTCTCATGCCAGACAGCAGAAGGCAATGGGCTTTACCTAAGCTCCTCACCCATCATCTCCGACTTATTTCCCCTGCCTCCCTGCCCATGCAAGACCTTCAGGGAGGGTGAGCAGCAACTCATCTGTCCTTCAGGCTTTGGCTTTGAAGGGTGCTGAGGGCAAGATGGGAGCATCTGTAGGGAAGTCTTGACATTAGAAAAGGTGATTGCTCTTCTTCCTGATTTTTTTTTTCCCTCTCTTTTCTTTGGGGGAGAAAGGGTGAAACTTGAGGGAAAAAGGGAAAAAAAAAAAAAAAAAGATGACATGTCTCTGTGACCTCTTCTTTCTTCGTGACAAGAAAGAATTGGGAAGAAGGGCAGGAAAAGAGCTGTCTTTGGGAAACACCCAGCTATTATTATTTTTTAATAAGGCAGTAAATGGTTCTGCTGAAACCTTCTGCTGAGATGAGATCACCTCGGTTTCCACAAAGACCCGGTGAGGAGAGCAGCTCCCTGGGCTTCCAGCTGGCTCCCTCCTCTTCCTTATCCTCCTTAAAGGGACCCCCTGTGATTCGGGCTTGGTGGGTGCCTGGAGGTGGTGAATCCCCAGCCCGGTCCTTGTCCCCATCCCAGTTCTCGTGGTGGCACCCAGGGATTAGCGTCACAGTAGCAGTGCCTCACTCGGGGCTATTTTTAGGAGTGCTTTCTATTTTAAATGGGATATGGTGGCATGGGGAGGGGGGGCTGTTAAATACCTACTTGACACTTGGTACCCGCTGGGGATTTAAATTTAAAGTAGGATCTGGGGGTTCTCCCCACTTTTCTCCTTCCTGAGGCGGGTTGTCAAAGCTTTTGCAGCTGCTGACAGAGGGAGCTGGGGTGAGAGTGGGAGGGAGGGAGGGATGAACCAGATCCCATCCCACTGCCTGGGATCGAGTAGTTCGGGGTAAAAGCTTGCTGGGTTTCTTGTCTCCTGGGAACTGGGGAGGTTCTATCTCCCTGCAAGCAGGTGATAGCGGTTGGGGTGTCCCCAGTGTTTGCTGGAGGTGCCATGGGGTGACTGAGAGAGGACCTCTCTCCATCCTTTCCCTTTGGATTTCACTTTGTTGCAAAGAAGCCACCTTGCTGGTGACACCAGAGCATCCCTGGTCAAGCCAGAGGTACCTGGCAGTGGGAAAGCAGGGAGCAAAAATAATTCCCTTTGGCTTCGTGCCTGGTGTTACCAAAGGACCTCATCCTGCTGTGCCTGAGTGCCCTGAAAGCAGGCAATGGGTGGCCAAGGGTGCTCAGCTCCTCCTCAAAGGATGAGGTTTGGGCAGCTGGAGGATGAACTGCAGTAAGGCACAGGGTAACCCACAGAGATGGGCACCGAACAAAGATGTGCTAAACCAGTTCATGTCCACCCCAAAAACCCATCTCCCACCATTCAGCCCAACTGGGAGTGCTGGGTACTCCCCTCATCCCATGGGTGGTCCTGTATCCACATTGCTGGCAGCCAGCTTTTCAGATAAAAGCTTGGTTGCCCCAAACTGGGTGTTTACCTCCACAACTAAGGCACATGTTGAACATCTGGAGGATTTTTTTTTTTTTTAACAGGAATTTTGATTATTGGCTGCAGATCAAGCACGGAAGTCCCTGGCTGCGAGTTGGGCTTGGTGGCTCTAGCTTCCACACTTTGGCTATGCTGGTTTCTGTTGAGGAACTAAACCTCCTGGAAGCTCGAGAAGGTGCTGGAAAGGCAACGGGTGGAGCAGGAGGATGAGAGAGGAATTAAAGGCTTCCTGGCAATTGGTAATATGTATTCCTGAGGCTGGGAAAGGAGATGAAGATGCTGGGATCAAAGTGGTGAGATCTAACTGGGGTGGGGAGATCAAAGCAGGGTGTTTGCTTTGACAACATGTGTGTGTCCTCTCGGCTGCCCTCTGGCAAGAGGCCACAGTTTCCCCAACCCAGAACAAAACATCTCGTCTCCAAAAATCCCCAACTCTGTTCCCAAAAGCATCAAATCATCCCAGAGGCATTTGATACTGTCGCCTTGAACACCAATTCCACTCTCCATGAGGAGCAAAAAGCCACCCCAAGGTCCCCACAGCCAGACGTTCCTGGAGCAGGGACCTTCTCACATCTCCCAAACCACTGCCTGGCAAAGGCAAAGGTGAGTAAATATTTAATAAGGAATAAATGATTAATTGGAGCTCAGAAACCGAAGCTGGTTACAGGGGCCTCTTTTCCCTGAGCTGATGTTTAGAAATGAGCGTGTCGTGGATCTTGGGATCATTTGCTAGATCATCAGCCACTAAAGAGCTCAAAATCACCGCGCAGATCCCTAAAACATGATATTATTAGAATAATAAGCTGCCTTCTCGCCATGAACTTTCCCAAGCGTTCCCGGCTAATCACCTATTGATTACAACATCATTAAGGTATTTATTCTCATCAGGGATTGCAAGGAGGCTTTTCCTCCTGCCAAAGGCTTGGAGGGGACCTCTCGCTGCTGCTTCCCATGCTGGGGTGGGACCCCGCTGCTCCCATGGGTGCAAAGGCCCTGCTCATGGGATTTTTTTTTTTTTTTTGGGGGGGGGGTGGTGTTTGCACATAGGGACATTTGCATAGCTGCTGGATTTTATTTAGGTGTCTATATGAGTATGGCCCCTGGCTGGTTTCTGTTTTCCTGCCCCAGGGGGGCAGGCAGCGTGGCGAGCTCCCCGGCCCTGCCTGCCTCCTGCCTCCTTTTTACTTTCAGTGTGCACGACTTCCATCCAAGATGTTAATAGTCATTTTCCCTGCACATAATACAGCCCTGTCTGGGAGTTCTGGGGAATAATTATATACACAAAAGGGAGCGGGGGAGCGGGGAGACTGGTAAAACAGCATCCTGACTCAAACGGACAGCTGGAGTGGCAGCCTTCAGGTGGGAGCTTGGGATGGAGCTTGAAGCAATGTCTGGTCCCACCTCCCATCCCCAGGGACCGGCCAGCAGAGCAATTCCCTTACCGAAGGCTCCCCCCATGGACCACCTCACAATCTCACCCTAATCCAAGCTCAAAATCTCTGTTGAAGGAGGGAGAAAAGCCTGGTGTGAGGCAGGACTGGCTGCTCCTGGAGCTGCTGAGTGGCTTTGGAGCAGGAAGCAACCCTGGCTGAACGCCCTCGTGCCCGCATCGGGGTTTAGATGGTTTCGGGGGTTGGTTTTGTCCAGGTGGTTATGACCTGTCTGCTTATTCCAAACCTGCAAAGTCCTTGTGGCCCAGCTCCTCTTGCAAGGAGTCTGGAAGGAGCAGGTCCAGGATCACCTGGTGAAGGTTTTACAGCTCCATGGGTGCATCTGGTGTAGCAGGGTTGGGTCCACCCCTTGCCCTCACCGAGCACACCCAGTCCTGCATCCTAACCCCCTGACAAAGCCTTGAGCAGAGGAGATGGCCACAGGATGGACATTTCCAAAGTCCCCACAGTGGCTCTGTTGGAGAGTACGCCCACAGCATAAGCATAAGTGCCAGGGTCCTGTGGGTGCTGAAGGGCTTTGGTGGCCCTGAGCAGCCCCTCCTGGGACCCCCACCCGTGAGACCACTGAAGCTCAGGGCTATCAGTCCCTGCCTGGGTCTGCATGTCCTGGCCCTCACTCCCTGCT
>NW_008608378.1:5609-7617 GCF_000691845.1 Merops nubicus
ATGTGCAAGGTAGACAACCCCCGGCTTATTATTTTTTCCATCTTCTATCTCTCCAACATCCCAGAGCTTAGGATGTCCAAGCCTGGTGTCTACCACATGCTTTTCTGAGTGGGCTTGAGAGAAATTTCCACATAACGTGCTCCTGTTGTGCTTGATCTGAATGATCCAGAGGACGAGGAGTTGAATTTTCAAAGCCCGTACTGCCCAACATCTGCTTGGTTTGGGGAAAAACAGGCCTTTTGTTTTTTGGAGTCACTGGAGACCAGTTTAGCCTGGTTGGACCAGTGTATTTTAGCTCCAGAACCTGCTCTTGTACTGAGTTTTATGCTGGTTTGTATAAATTACTCACTGCAAAGTTATGTGCATGTGTTGTAGGAGCTGCTTAGAAGGGTTGACATTTAGGATCCACCTTGTGGTGGGGACTTTGAGACTGGCTCTATGCTCTGTGGCCACGTTGTCCTTTGATGTGAGGAGGCTTTTCCAGGGTAGCTATGGGATGTGGTCTGGGAGGTCACCGGTGCCTGGGGGTGTGCCAGCTCCATTGCAAACTCATCTCCAGGCTTCAGTGCTTCCCAGCACCCTCTGGAGAAGCCATCTCACAGGGCACAGACACCTTCTTTGGCACAAGAGCAGGGTCTTCCTGGTGTGAGGGGCAGAGGATGGATGTTCTCTGGCCACCTTCTGCTCCTCAAAGCACAGGGATCTACTGCACCCAGCTTAGCTCTTCCACCCTCCTTCTTTGAGCCTGCTTCCCAAAACATGTCCCCAGGGAATGCCGCGAGCACTTTGCCCTCCCCTGTGTCCTCAGGCCATCTTCTCTGACACGTGCTGGTATGTCCTGGCTTGAGCAGCCTACCAAGGATGCTGTTCAAGGTCCTTCTTGCCCCAGGAGCTGGACAGGGACGCAGCAGAGCCATCCAAAGCTTGGTGGGAAGCTCAGCCTGGCCTCAGCTGTGACACAGTCAGAGATTTGTCCCATCCTGGTCCTCCTATCCCTCCGCACCCCAGCAGGAGGGATGCTTGTATCGTCATGGTGGTTCCACCTGACCTTAAATCCATGGGATCAATGAAAGGGGCCAGTTGGCATCACCCTCACTCTAAAGGCCTCTTCAAGCTCCTGGAGGAGCATAAAGTGAGCTCAAGTGAATGGAAAGTACTAATTGGGCTCTAGCACCTGATTGTTACTATTATGACTGTTTTCAACCCATCAGAGATTTGCCGAAGGGTCTTGGGCTTTCCCCCACTGGGAATCAGGGGTTGCTTTTTGCTTTGGGTGGTCAGATTTGCCTTCTGCTGCAGGAAGGACCAGCAAAGCCACGGGAGAAAGGGAAACCTCTCAGCATGCCATGGCCAGGTCAAGGCCTCGTGGGGTGGCATGGGGGGATTTGGCATCCGCCCGCTGCTGGCTTTCCCAGTGGGATAACCTCCCTAAAATCTCCCAGACCAAGTGGAGCCACCCCAAAGGAGCACACTGCATCCCAGGGGATGCTTCAGGATGGAAGACGGCACCTCCTTAACCATGGCCATGTCTACGTAGGGGATGGCATCAGTCCACCTGCTCTCTGGGTGGCACCCAGATGTCACCGACCTGCACAGGTGGTCTGTGGTGGCCCCATGGCAAAACTTTCCCCACTTTCTGCCCTTCCCTGGGGGGAGACGAGGTTCCACACAGCTCTGGGCATAACCCCACGCTCAGGTTCAGGCCACAGAGAGGCTTCGATGCTGCAAACGCAGCTGCCACGCCGTGCTCGAGGCTTTCCATCCTCCATTGCCCCCTCGCCTGCGGAGTCGTCCTGCGTCACCAGCCCCATCCAGGTCCCCTTTGCTTTCCACCCTGGAGATCTGTGGCCTGAACACTTGAGCCACAGAACTCTGACATTCCTCCCCAAAGCGACTCTCCTGTGCCTCTGCACGGGGAGGGGGCTCTCGGCACAGTTTAGATATATGTGTCTGTCTTTTTTTGCAGGAGCAGTGGACCCTGACAGCCAGGTTATGGCTTAGCCAGCCA
>NW_008608378.1:7913-8120 GCF_000691845.1 Merops nubicus
CCCCCCACCCGCCTGCCTCCTGTCCCCCTCCCCGTTGCACCCAGGGCCAGTGCCGTATTTTCGGTGCTCTTCACAATGCCAGAGGAACCCAGCAGCCCCTCTCCAACACCCCCCTGGTTTGGAAGGGGCCTGGAAAACCGCCACCCTCCGGCCCCCCTCGAGGCAGAGCAGAGCTGACTGTGGCACGGTGCCTCAGCGGCTCCCCCC
>NW_008608378.1:8170-8479 GCF_000691845.1 Merops nubicus
CTCCCGGGCCCCCTGACCCCAAGCAACCCCGCTCTCAAGGTCAAGAGCAATTTTGGAAACCGCATCTATTTTTTTTTACCTCCCCCCTCTTCTGAAAATCCTCCTGCAAGTCGGCCAGGCTGGGCTACCCAGAGCCAGAGGGGTTGTGGATGCTGAGCTGGCATACCACGACCCACGCAGGGATGCGAAGGCAGCCGGGGGCTTTCCTACCTCCCGGAGCTCCTTGGCCACCTCCTTGAGCTCCTGTAAGATGCCTTCCAGTTGCCCGATCACCATTTTCATACGATTCCGGATCCTTTCCCGTTCACA
>NW_008608378.1:8523-9337 GCF_000691845.1 Merops nubicus
TATCACCATTTCCATCCGATTCCGGATCCTTGCCCGTTCACAGTTCCTCTGGCCGCTGCTACAGTTGCTGCTGCTGCTGGGGTGGTCCCTGGGCTGCCTGTCCTGGCAGGTCTGGGAGTCCATCCTTCCCTACCGGCCTCGGTTCCCGGCCCCAGCGGCTCTGTCCATCCTGCTCCCCTCTAGCCGGGTGGCCTCGCGTCCGCGCAGCCCCTCTCGGCCGGGGACCTTTCAACATCTTAACGTTTCCCTGCCTCCCAGAAGGTCCCAGCCGCACGCTCGCCTCCCCTCGAGGTCGGGGGGCTCCGGCTCGGAGCGAGGAGCGGGCTCGGGGTGCACCATGCGGAGTCAGGAACGCTGCAGCGGCGGGGGGGGCAGCAGGGGGGCGGGTGGGGGGCGAGGAGAGAAGGTGAGAGCTGCCTGGTCGGACAGGGTTTCACCCGCCTGCTGTGACGGAGCTGGAGGAGGAGGAGGAGGAATAGTCCCTCAGATGTCCCAGGAAGCTGAAATCCAGCGGCTCACGCCTTGTCGGCTTCCTGCTGCCGGGGAGGGGGACACGGGGCTGGCTGTCCCCAGGGAGCAACGCTGCTCCCCGTGTCGTCAGGCTCCAGGGTCGCCAGCTCCAACACTGGGTGGTGGTGGTGGTGGGTCTCCCAGCTGGGTGCAGGTGTCCTGGGGAGCCCAAGGTCCCCTCCTGCAAGGACAGACAGACAGACAGCGTGAGGGAACCAGCCGTTCTGGAGGCAGAAGGCTGGGGGAGCTCTGTCCCCCGGCTCCTTGTTTTGATCTCAGCCCTTATGTGAGAACAAGCCCCTGG
>NW_008608379.1:0-333 GCF_000691845.1 Merops nubicus
AGATTCTCTCATTATCTCAACCCTCTGGGCCACACGTTGGGTGCCAAAAAGACTGCGATGGTTTAGCCCTAGGCAGAAGCCATGCACCACGTGGCCACTCGTTCACGCCCCCACCCCCCCAACCCCCCACACTGAAGGAGAAAAGTGAGAAAAATATAAAACCCCATGGGTTGAGATAAGGGGAATTTACTACAGGAACGCAGAAGGAACGGCAAACAACAGCAGTAACAACAAGTATAATAACATATAACAAATTGTATAAAGGAAACAGATCACCACACGGGCTCTGGGCAGAGCAAACTGCGGCTAGCACACACACACCCCGGAAACCCC
>NW_008608379.1:391-866 GCF_000691845.1 Merops nubicus
ATAACCTCCTGGGTGCAGTCCCGGGCAACCTGGACTAGGGGGACCTGTTTGAGCAGCGAGGTTGGACTAGATGATCTTCAGAGGTCCCTTCCAACCCCAACCATTCTGTGATTCTGTGATTCTGCTCCAGTTGTCTGCCCGGCTAGAGCTCCCTCCTGACTGCAGGTGAAAAAACATCCTAGTTGAACCAGGACAACATAATAGGGAGATATTACAATAAGTCAGGCTGCGATGGATTTAATTTTCCCCATAGCGTGGGATTACAGCCCAGCTTGCCGTGAGACAGGAATACAGGCTAATTTAGAGCAATTAAGGAGAAAGGTTATTTACCACTAATGAGATTCTTCTGTTGTCTCTGGAGTTGGCCTGCCAAACAGCTGAAGGAGGTAGTCTTGTGAAGATAAGACAGTACTGTTTCAGTTAATCTAAAAGAGCAAACAACTCTTAAATAAATCTTGAAGGCCACAGTGTCTGA
>NW_008608380.1:0-32386 GCF_000691845.1 Merops nubicus
CTATGATTCTATGCTTAAAAGGAAATATTAATTTTTTTTTTGTCAGATTGGTTTATATCCATCATCTAACTCAGACTGTTTGTGTTTTTGTACTGTCTTCTCTAGTAGCAACAGTAAAATTAGGTAAGTGTAGTAAATAATGCCTGCTGCATTTTGTCTAAGAAGAGCATTAGCCATTTAGAAAACTTGGTACAGAAATCTGAAAACCCTTCTCAATGTAGTGACTTGGATAATTTTTTATGGCTTTGGCTCAATCTGTCTCCCCTGGTGTCTCCTCGTCCAAAGGCAACAGGCATGTTGCTTTGCTTTTGCTAGTGTGTGCACCTAGGAGACATGAGTTAAAAGTCCTGAGAGGATTTTCCTTCTTGATTTGCCACTGTGGATTCTTTTCTTTAATAAATGAGCAGGTGCCTGTAAATACACTGATTTAAAAGACCCTTTTCAGAAGAAAACTTCCGTTCTACCAGTTTTCAAGGTCACATGTTGGGTGTGTTTGGGTATTACAAGGCTTTCAAAGGACAGCTCTTTTTGTGGGTTTATTGGAAGTGACACTGGCTTGCACTGTTGTGAGATGCCAGTTGTTATAATGTAGGAGCCATCCTAGCAGGCATGTGTGGGCCTTCCCCTGCTCTTCCTGTGAGCTCCTCCCTTGCCTGTTTTGTTTTGCTCCTTATTCTTACCTTAAACCTCTTCACGGACATAAGAATACTTGATATAACCCGTGGGGCTGTGGAGGACCAGCACTTACAGCAGGGTTAGGTTTGCGTTCAGGTAAAGCAGCCCGCGTTTTTATGTGTGTGGTGGCTCTGTGGTAGTTTCTGTGTCTCTGGATGCTGGTGAATTAAAGGTCAGGGATTTACCACCAGGGCAACAATATTCTTTCCTTCTTTATTTTCCGATACGGGTGCCCATTTCACTAAATGGGTGTCCACAGTCAGTACGATGCTGTGTGCTTGGAAACTGCCTGTGACAACATGCGCTGAGTAAAATGGCCAGGTCCTGCGTGTTAGCATGTACAAGCTTACCAGCTATACAAAATATTTCACAAATAGCTGGTGGTGGTGGATAAAGAGGGTGGAGTTATGCTTTATTGTGGTCTGTTTAAATACGTTTTTTTCTTGCTGTTACTCTGAGCACTTGATGATGGAGAATACTGGCTTGCTAAATGTTGGGTTTCACAGTAAGAGAACTGAAGTTTCTAGATTTTTTTTTTTAATAGCATATGAAAGTATTTTATCAGGGTACTTGATACACAACTGTCAGTGCTCAAATATATAATCTCTAACTTTGTTTCTCAATGATCAGTTGGGTTAAACATGAAAAAATCATCTTGGGCATTTCCCTGTGGATGTACTTTAATTAATGGGTCAGTTCTGCGGATGGCATGGTAGTACCACCGCTCTTTGCATAATGCCTGTGTTCTAATTGGCTTCTGTGTACTTACAGCCACATTCTTCATGACAAATTGACTTGAATTCCCAGAAACCAGAAGTCGAAAGGTGTCAGAATAGAGGTGCTTGACCTCAGGGCATTATTTTTTGTTGTTTCTTTGAAAGATAGAGTGAGCTTGCCAGTGTTTCCTCATGGTTCTCCATGTTCTGTTTGTCTGTGATACAAGTACGTGCTGTGGGGTGGTTTGAAGAAAAGACACTCTTAAGAGGAAAACAACAACAACAAAAAAGAATTAAACCACCCAAGATTTGCTTTGCTCTTTGGATTAGTGTTTCATTTTAAACCAACTATTTTGGGGGGAATCCTGTTAGTTCTTACACTGGATATGCCTCATGCAGTTTTCTGTTTGCATGTGAACAATATGAATATTTAAAATGTCCTTTTTGTTCTTTGCTGGCATAAATGCAATTATTTGGATTATATATTTTAGGTAACCAAAGGAAAAACAAAAGCAAAAGAACAAGAATGGGAAAAAAAAAAAAAAAAAAAACCCGGCCCAGAAATTTTCTCTAAGGGATACCTTCATATTTGTTTTGCAGTTGGCTTTTAATCATGTATTGTAGCGGTGCAAGCTCAGGTCACTGTTAAAAATGAAATTAGTTAACTTTTATACTGATGATGCAATATATCTTAAGTATGGCCAAGTAGCAAAGTAACTGGGTTCCTACTGTTTTTATGCATTTGTTCTGAAATGAAAAATCTAGAGACTAGTGTGGCAATGTAATGCATTAAAATAACACAACCCTGTTGGTATTCAAAGCTAGTCACTTATAAAGAGCAGGTTATAATTAATCTACTTTTCCTAAGTGGATGATGGCTTGTGACTCACAGTTACTTTATTTTGCAGAAAAACAGGGTTTGTTTGTAGGGGAATATGATTAGAGAATGATAGAATAGGGTTAAAAAGTACCACAGCGTGCTGAAGAGATCGTAATTCATGTAGCAAAGCTGATGCTAGAATTGGAGGTATGTGTGAAGCTTGGGGGGTGTGCGCCGCCTGCGCCGCACCACCAGGTAGGAGTGTTCCTTTTGAGTGTTCCTGCCTTCCTGTGCTTCGGCACAGGGATAATTGGGGTGACATAATGGAGCATTTGCTTCTTGATTGGTCCCGTTAGACATTTTTATAAACTAAATTATTGCTAGGTTTTGCAATGGTGGAAACTGTGCCTTGCAACCGTATTTTTGCTCCTGTTTACCACAGGCGGGTTTAAAAAGGGAGAATCCTGCTGCTTTTGCAGGTACGTGTTTAAGTCACAGTAATAGAGAGTCAGGCAGGGTGGGAGTTTGGGGTGACTCCTCTCAGATGCCTGGTTGGGCTCTTCCAGGTGTTTGCTGCTCTGCTGTGGTTATTTGATATAGCTTGCTGGGCAAATAAAAGAATCCCCCCCAGCTATGGAGATGAGGTTTTTATCCAAAACCTAAATTGAAAGCTGTTGTGGTTTGAGGCTTGGAATGGGGTCATGACCTTCCAGCAACTGGGAGGACCCCGGGTGGGTGTGAAACCATTGTATTCCCTCCCCTTCCCACACACACTCTCATAAGAGGCAGGGAGTGGTTTCTTGTTTCACTCCTGCCTTGGAGCTCGGAGAGGAAAGTTCTCCTTTCACTCCGTGGGACCCTGGAACCATTTCTGAGGGTTTTGTATATTTTACTTTTTGTATTATTCCCCTAATCTTTGTATATGTTATTTTCCTTACCTCCCTTTCTCGTTTTCTGTTCCTTGTTAAACAATATACTTCATTTTTTTTTTTTTTTCAAAAGTGTCTCTCTCTCTCTCGAGGACGGGGGGAGAGGCGAGTACATAGTTCTGTTCCGTGTGGGTCCTGCCCTGAACCCCTTTTTACACGGAACCAGGACAAAAGCTGAGTTGCCAAAACAATGAGAGGGCAATGTTTTGAAGTAGTCAAAGTCCTGATGACTCTACAGAGTTCACTCACTTCATGTATAGCATCGACCGTGAAGTATTAGCAGACAAGTTTGGGATCAAGCCCTGCAACCTTTTAATCCTTTTAAGGGACAATTGTCTTTTCAAAGGATGGACTGCCTTTTGAGAAGGGTCAAAGGAGCTGGTACTTTCAAAGGTGTAATTTCCTCCTTAGATTTGTTTTGCCTGTTTGTCTTCAGATGATATTTAGCCGCACTCCCGTCAGTATATGGAGCAGGATCTTGCATTTGTATGAAAGGAAGAACTGCCTCACCTAGCGTCGGAGCTTGCAGTTCACTGCTTCTCGTTGAAGGAAGGATTGATGCTGTTGGACAGAGTGTCTGAAAAGGGATGGAGGTACCGAGTGTGAAAGAACTGTTTGAACTGAAGAGAAGTATTGGCCCAACTGTAAACTGGCAGGTGGGGGGCTAGAGGAGTTCAGGCCTCTTACTTGAGGAACTGGATTTGACATGGGAGCTTGCTGCATAGAGCTGGAGATCTGGCAGAGTGACTTGTCACAGGAAGAGCCTCTGTTGTTGCTGGAGTTTCAGTGCCACGTCCCCCAGTTAGCAAAGATGCATTTCCACAGGCTTTCAGCTATTTTTATTTCACTCTGCATCTGTCTCCTCTCCCTCAGGCGGATCTGTGAGGCCTTGATTTCCATTTGGATTAGAAATGCTAATGCTGCCCTTCCTTGCCCACACTGCAAAGGGGCCTTCCCTTCAGAAAGAGAAGGGTGGAAAATATCTGTGTGTGCTTGGGGAACATGCCTTGCATTTCGAGAGGAAAAAAAAAAAAAGATCATTTCTCTTCAAAATAAGATTAGGACTTCTTAAAATAGCTTGCTGCTTGAAAGGCTCTCCATGCAAGAGGCAAAGCCCTAGGTCCATTTTCTTGTCTGTTTTGAGCTCTGTTTTAGGAGGAGGTCAGAGGTCTTCTGTACCAGGCTCAAGTGAAACTACTGCTTAATTGTGCACTATCATACAGGACTCCTTCCCTGTGGTGGTTTATCACTACCCTTTTTTTTGTTACAAGCAAATCTGACATAGTGTCAAACCTGTCCTTCGTGCTGATAGCCCTGGAGTTGATCTGGGGGCCCTTTTTGTTCCCAAGGGGGTTTGCCATGCACCCAGAAAAGAATCTACTCTGACCTTAGACTGGGCTGAACACAGCGTGTGCTCATGGGGACGTGGCACTGGGGACACACCAGGCAGCTGCTGCTGGCAGAAGTCAGGGATCGTGGTTGAGGAAGCAAAGCCCCAGACACCAGGTGCCAAGGGGAATTTAAACAGATTCACCTTGTTCAGCAAAGGCTTTGGTGTGGGGAAGGAGGTGCAGAACCTCTGTGTTGGACTATGTAGTTACTCTTGCAGCATGTCTGTGGCCACTAGTTGAACAAGATGCAACGCCTGTGCTGGCTCCAGGCCAAAATCACCTCTGCGTTTTCGTGGAGAGAGGGTGGAAGTGAATGGCAGAGTTTCCAGCAGGATGACTTACAGATCTAAAAGAGAAAGCTATGTGAACAAAGGGAGCAGCAGCGTCCAGGAGAGAGCGGAAAAGGCAATGCTGGGGATTTGTTGCAGCTGTATCCTTGATAAGTGGTCCTAGGTCTATGCTGGTCCCCTTAGGAAGTCAGGAGTCCTCTGCAGTTTTCCTGTAGCTTTATTTGAAGTGATTTTCTCCTGTTGTTAATTTTGTCCAACTTCCAGCTGTCAGTACTGCTCTGTTCTCTCCTAAATATTTTATTTCTCTTGAGGACTATGTCCCTACAATATTTGGAAATAATTTTTAATATGCACACAGAATTATAAACTTTTAAAAAATGTTTGTCTTTCTTGAGCATTATGAGTTAAATCATCTCTATGAGTGAGCTTATGTAATGTTCTATTTCATACTTAAATGATGGAAGAATTTAAAACTGAGGAAGTGCTGTAGATGTTACACAGGCACTGGCACAAGAGCTCTGCCTCATACTGCAGAAAGTCATCTCTGCTTCTTCAGTCACATTTCTGTTTTATATAAGACCATACAAATTTACAGTGGGACCTTCCCCAATCACCTCTAGCTGTGCTCTTTGCTGGTGTTGTGAGGGTTTCTGTGCTGCAGTGAAATACCAGTTACAAAACAGAAAATGCTTTGCCATTCATATGACTGGATTTAAAATTTGTTCCAAAAAAACAAGACAGTGCTTGTTTGCAGTGGAGGGAGAAGTTACTACAGAGTGCTGCAGCTCTTGCTTTGTGTCACCTTGCCTGGGAGAGCTCGACTCGGTGATGGCTGATGTCACCCCTGGGTTTAGGTCAGCCCATGTGAGCAGGGGTCCCTGCTGTCCCTTGCCAGAGCGTATGTGTGTGCAGGTAGCACGGTTGTGGGTGGGCGTCACTCCCACCTGGTCCCTCTCTGCAGGGCTCTGGAGTCAGCTCAGTGCCAGAAGAGGAGCAGGGCTGCAGCTGGGCCGACTGGCCTGCTCCTGGGAGCATACTGGCGTGTCTCATGTATCTCCCAAGTGATGCAAGAGACTGCTCCAAACAGCCCCAAATTAATCTTATAAAGCTTTTATTACCAGGGAGCATTGTGGTGTGGATTCTGTGCCTTTAAATAGTTTATCTCCCATGCTGAATAATGTGAAATTTGCTTATTCCATAATTAAAAATACCTTAGCTGGGAAGTTTTAAGTCCCTGTGTGCTGGCTCAGATTCCCTCTGCCTGTGGCAGGGCTGTTCAGTAAATAAGGGATCTTTTCTACAGCTACTGCAGTAATAACTCCTTCCTTACAGAAAGGAGAAAAAGGACGGAGTGAAGCAGGGACATTTGGGCATCAGACTGACTTAGCTGGAGCAAGAGTCAAGTCCAGAGGCCAGTGTCAGGGTTTGTCCTGGGGGCTGATGTTTGCTGCCGCTGCAGTCCCTGTGATTCTGGCAGGGCTACGCACCGTCCTGGCATGTGTCAGAGCGTCACTGCTGCTGCTGGGGATGGTTCTCACAAGCAGAACCAGGATGGCTGAAAAAGCACTGCCTCTTTCTGACACTTAGAAGTAAGAATTAAAATAGTGGCACCTGATGCCACCGTGCTGGGGCAGAACATGAGGGAGGGAGGTCTCGGATGGTCAGGTGTCTAATGCTTACCTTGCTAGCTGAGGCAGTGTTTCCCCACCTGTACCTTTCAGCCAAAAAATGTGGGCAAAGGCAAGGAGAGAGGCAATACTATCAGATCAGGGAGCAGCAGCAGTAACTCAAACAGCAGGATTTTGGGCAGATTGGTGAAGCTAATCTAGTGGCACTTGTGAGGGCGTAAAGCCCTGGGGTACACTGGGTGGGGATAATAAACACTGTGCTGTCGGTTGAGGGTTTACAATGGAGGTTGTGTTTGTGTCTCAGGGTGACAAAGTGAAGGTGAGAGGCAGCAATATCTGTTGTACACTTTATTTTTCATGTGGCGCTTGGCTGATAAAGAAGACTGAATTAAAGCAACACTCATGAAAAATAAAACTCAACCATGACTCAGAAGTGCAAAATTGTCCTCCACGTGTCCAAAGACAGTGAGGTTCTGGTTTGCTGGAGACGGCACGTGGATATTGGTGTCTGTACCAGCAGGGCAAAGGCTTCAGCTTATTGATGCACTAAATGTGAATGGATGCCTGATACAGTGTATGGCTTTGTTGCTGGGTAGCCACCTGTGACTCTGAGAAACAGCTTCTGTGAAGAAGAGGTCACTGGTGAGTTTTTCTCCAGTTCCTATTTACAAGTCGCAGTGCTGTCTTCCACTCAAACCACTGAACAAGGGCTGCTGAACAGTAAGTGCTATGAAATTCAAACAGACACACACAAACGAATGGTAAAAGCCAAGAACAACAAACTCCTGCCCATCTCCATTGCATTTGGACTTGGCTCGTCGTATGAACAGCACCAGTAGAGAGCAGACGGTTCTGTGGTGGAGGAGTGGTTTGTGATGGGAAGACTTCAGACTTGCAGCGGTTCCGAAAAACTAACAAGTGCATCCAAGGTATGAAATTACAGTAACTGGTTGCCTAAGGCTTGAGAAAGGTCTTAATTGCATCATCCCACAAGGGGGCACAGCTGGCAGCAGCTGAACTAGCTGTGCTCTCCCTTTGCCCTTCCTAGTGAACGCGGTAGTTCACCCTGTTCCCTGCTCTTTTTGCAGCTCTGTGAAGGAGGAGCTAGCTTGGCTCCAGAGGACAAAGCAAGCCACAAGATACTATGTACCCAGTCTTGTGGCAGAGAAGTCTCTGGCAAAATGTTCCCAAATTAAAATCGGTTACCCCGTAGCGCAGGAGGGATGAAACAGAGAATGGGGCTAATTTGTTGCGTGGTATGAAGGTCTGTAATTTACCTGCCTGGAAAAATTATCTAGAAGGGAAGCAGTGAAAGGAGTTGAGTTAATGGGTCACTCGGTGAGGTAAGGATGGTGGCCTGTGGGGAACTGCTGCCAGCAGGTGCTACCACCCCATCTGCTCAAGCACTTGAGCAACTTGTTCCTTCACAGTTTTTCATTCTAGGAGCCACTCGGAGCTCTCCTTCTCCCAGCGTTTCTCACGCTGCCTGCACAGGGAACCCTCCAAGCGCTGACTGGTGCTGCCCACAGCAGCCTGTGTCTCCCAGTGGGTTTGCAGCTCCAGGAGCAGTGGCACAGTGGTGATTGCACTGCTGCAACCCCCTGCCCAGGCTGCCTGGGGCATATGCCTGGCAGACCACCAGTGGGACAGACGGGTGGCTTCACCCTTTATTTTGCTGGCCTGGCACCAAATGGGTGCTGGGCTGAGGGACCTCAAATGTGCCCGAGCACTGAGGCAGGCTTTGCCAGGCAAAATCACATCGCTGCTTCACAGCCCTACAGCAGTGATGGGGGCTGGCTGTTCCCTGTGGCTTTCTGAGCTGCGGGCAGGTAGCCTTGGGGGCTGGGGACCCCCCATGCTGATAAATCCTGCAGGTCTCCAGGCACCTCACCAGGGTCCGGCTGAGGGACTGAATGGTGGAGCTCGAATGGGGCAGATCTGGCTCTGCCAATCTGGAAGATCAGCTAGTGCATCGAGGGGAAGGGAGAGCTTCACTCGTGCTGCCCTCTCTGCTTGGGGCTGTACAGGTATTGTGGGCAGAGAAAGAAAATCCCCACACCTCATGCTGTTTAGGAGGTTTCCATTGTTTTTTCCAACTTTTTCTCCACATGGGTAAAGCAATGGCCTCGGGACCCCTGCAGGGCCAGGGTGTCTGTGAACACATCTCGTTCAGTTTGGTGAGAAATTTCTTTAACTGTCTGTGTAGCATGAGGGCAGCAGCACTGCTATGCTCATCGATTGGTGATACATAGCTGGGAGCAGCAGGGTTTCTTAGGAAGCTGTGTCCCCAGGCACTGGGAATCCATGTGTGTGTTTTGGAATTCAGTAAAAATCACCAAGGCCTTCAAACTATTTCCTACAATGACACATTCCAGCTAGGGCTGGCTTTTCATTTACTTTCTTGCCTCCCCAAGTGCAAGCCCAGGGAGCAAAACAGAAGTTTATCAGGTAGCTGTTCAGGCACTAGGAACGTGGAGAGCGATTTGATAAAGCAGATACAGTCTGACTCTTTACCTCTATGCCCTACAGAGGCTTGGTCAACAAGTAGCTTTCAGTAGCTTGAATATATTAAAGGGTTTTCCACCAACTCAGCTGGAGAGCTCTCCATTTCTCTGGCACGGTTTGAGGCCTGGGGCAGATTTCATTCAAGGAGGAAAAAAAGTAAAATTTGTTTCCTGATTCTGAATGTACTTGCTGCAGCAATGCCATTTCTTCACGTGTCAGCAGAGCTGAAGGTTAGCGGGGTCTGCTACAGCGGCGTCTTCTCTGTCCCTGGGTGTGGACCAGGAGCCAGCACGGCCCCTCCTGCCAGCCCCACTCTGTGCAGAGGCCCCCACCAACCCGGCCTGGCCGCGGCGGCTCTGAGCAGCCAGGCGTGGGCAGGAGCCTGCACAAAGGTTTCTCTTTCGGTCCCTGGCACCGTGTCTGGCCACCGCTGCTGCCCGGGCCCGCAGGCACCACAGGGGAGTGGGATGGGATGAGCTCTTCCTGAGATCCCCTTGCTGTGCTCGTCTGTTCTCAGCCTGTTCTCCCAGAGCACGTTCCCTGCTGTCTGAGATAGCCCAGATGTTCCTCTCTCTTCTCCCCATCCAGCAGCTAAGTTCATAGCTTGTTCTTCTGTCTCATGGTTAAAAAAAATATATATTTTACTTTTCATCCTCGTCTCCCTCGCTCATGCTGCTGAGGGAGGCAGAGGCAGCTTTTGGAGAAGAGGGCGGGGAGGCTTTACTGAAGACCCAGGGTGGAGATGGAGAGCGGGACGGAGAACGGCCTCGTGTGGGACTGCTGTTGGGGCTCTGCCGGGGAGAGAAAGCCTGGAGCATTCGGCCACTGCGTTCCTGGAACATCTGCTTCTGCAAAAGCCAAGTGAAAAGGGGCAATGTGAGTAATGCACAGAGGGGGAGGGTCTCTCCGTGGGCAGTCAGGGGCTGCACCACGCTGTGCCTCTTACCTGGAAGAGAGCAGGAAGACAGGATAGACTTCTGCTCTGAACCATGGCCAGTTCAGCCTACGTTTGGCCTTTGCTGCTTCTCCTGTGCTCGTAATAATCCATTTTTTCACAGGACAAGGTTTTTTTCTTGGATCAGACACCCCTTGTGTGAGAACACTGTGTGTATTGTCCTAAGGCAGCTGAAGGAACTCCTTTTGGATGTTTTTATGCATTGGTCACACTCTGTCTCAAGAAGTCAGTTTTCTGCCTGAACTCCCAATGTTTCTTGTTCCCAGGACCTTTTTGTTTCAGTGTGGTGGGATGGACCACCAATCTCCTGCTGAGTTTCCTGGCTGGCCCAGCCTTTTTTCTGCTTTCCCTTCTCAAGGGAGGCAGCCTGGTGCCAGGCACTGGCAGGCGCTTCCCCAGCTACCTGGAGCAGGCACCACCCAAACCCTTAAATTGGGGGTGGAAATGTCAGAATCCAGGTTTATTTGTTGAAAAGAGAAACACGTGCAGTCTCTATATTCTGGTTTGGGCTTTATTGTCATCTTTGCTTTGTAAAGCTGAGTGGAGGCCTGCCAGAGCTGGTGGGGTGGAGGCAAGACCACCTTTTCAGGCAAGCAGGCTGCCAGGCTAAGGCAAACGCTGCTGCTGCTAGCGCCTGCGTGGCCGCGGGCTGGGCTGGGTTACAGGAGAGCTGGCACGGGCTGCGTGGCTGCCGCAGGCTTCGTGTGGCACGTGCCTAACACGTGTGGCTCGCTGCTCCTCCCGAGGGTGCCCTCCTGGGGATGGGGAGCAAGAATTCTCCACCTGGGCTGCGGTACTGGTGGCTGGATCGTAGGCGATGCTCGGCTGGAATGGAAGAGCCAGCCCAAACAAAGTTAAGTTTCTGCTCTGAGAGCAAAACACTTCTGCAAAATGTATTCCGAGTTGGCCTGCCTGGGCAGCTGCAGTCCACAGACTTTCTGAGCTTGAGTTTTCATTTTGTTCCTCCTCCCTTTCCCCCTGCAGTGACTCTGCTCTGTAATGACCTTCCTCCCAGGAAGCATGTAGCTGCCCATCTTGCTCGTCCACCCCCTCTTTGAAGGTCGGTATTCCCTGCCCGCAGAGGGGCAGATGCTAGGTTGTCCCATTAGGTCTCTGATGCTTGCTAATGCCAGGGGTTAACAACTGAGTGCAAATACCAAATGTAACTATCCTTTGTGAGCCACCTCACCCAATTTATATCTTTACTGCCTTGGCCTTTAATAACTTAGTTTTAGAGCCTGGATGTTGCTGCAGTGCAGTGTCAGAACAGTTCCTGCCTGGAGCCACACTTAACATAAAGACCCATGGTGTGTAACCTACCCCTGCACTACTGCTGGGTCCAAAATAGTGAAGACTTCCTAAAATCTCAATAGCTAGCAGATGGTGGTTGCTCCTGATAAATGGTGCCAGAAAACATTTGGACGGGGGAGGGAGGGTTTCTGCTGCTGAGAGCTGCGAGGGTGTCACCAGAGCTGGCAAAACCCTGGAGCCTCTTGAAATTCAGTGGTAGGACTGCAAAATTTCTCTTTAGATCACAGAAACGGAGGTTTTGTTGGCTTAAGTCTGTTTCATCTTCTCACTGAAGATAACCCCCAACAAAAGAATGCTGTTTGATGTGAAATACCTTTTTCTTTGCCAAAGCAAAACACTTTGCCTCCTTCCTGTCCCTGGCATCTTACCAGCCACTTCAGAAAGCTCAGGGACATCACGGTGCTTCATCGTGCTGTGGTACCGATGCTGGGGGGAGGTCAGTGTCCCAGCTTGGCTGGTATCCCATGTGGCAGGGGGTACTTGACTCTACCTTGGGGAACGCAGGCCAGAGATGGAAAGGAGGAACTCTCCTCCCTTCTTGGGCCCTCAGCCAGGCTCTAAGACACCTGCTTCGTGGTCTCTGCTTCAGCAAAGACCTTGTTGCTGGAGCAAGCTGGTGCACTCACGCCTTCAGCAGGGAGAGTGCCCGGCCAGTCCAAACTGCCTCTTGCATCAGTGCTGTAACCAGCAGGTTGCTGGCTAAAACCACAGCTGCCCACAGGAGGAGAAGGTGGTGGAATTCACCTGCCTCCAGAATGACTCTTCCCCTCCAGCTGTGCTCTAGCAGGGTCAGTAAGTCATGCCCTTTAAAGGGAAGGTCCTCCTAAGAAGGGGTGCTCCTCAGGCCATGGGGTGCTGAGGAAGTAGAACAAGCATTAATGGCTTCCTTGAAGTGCCAGAGGGTTAGAGAAGGCTGGGGGTACTCTGGACCTTTAGCAGAGGTGGGAAATAGTTTCAAAGCCTTAGTTCCAGCAGGCTCAGGTACACACAACCCAACCAGTTTAGGGAGATAACACTTTGCTTTTGACAAACTTGCTACTGGGCAAAAGTATCTTGCCTGTTTCTCAATTTTATGGCCTACACATTGTTACTCCTTTGCTTTACAGAACAAGGGCCAGATGGGCACTATGGAGGACTGCTCCTTTTGGGCTGCTGATTCTTTCAAGGCCATGCACAGGTCCAGGCTGTGGACACACGGTGTGGCCTTCACACTGTCCCTGGGTGTTCTATTTGCAACCTATAAGATTTGTCTGAGCCCCTGCTGATGTCTGAGGCGATTCCTACTGCAGCCAACCCTTACTCCCTCTGTGCACGGAGCAGAGGGAAGACAGCCCTTTGGAGGGACACTGCTGAGGGAGACTGACAGGGGAACCCTACCTTGTGGGCCTTGCTTCCTGGCTGCTGACCTGAGTGCAGCTGCCTGCTCGTACGTGCCTCAGAAGAGGTGGAATGGACCCTGCTGCTTTCCACCTGTAGAGCGGCATCTGGGCCATTAGGGCCTCTGTGCTGGGCTGTATGGTGTTCCTCTCTCATGCCAGAACAAAGGTTTTGTGCCACAATAATTGTGGTTTCTGACCCCTCTGTGACTTGCAGAAAAAAACACAGGGGATTGCATAGGTGGGAAAAACTGCCAATGAATTGTAGGCGTTTGAGAACGGACATCTTGACCTTTTCCACAAATGGGCATTTTTCTGTGGGTTATGGGGCCCTTGCTTTTAGAAAATTGATGCTAGCATAAAATGTATAAAAATAATTATTTGTGAAATAATAATAGCATATTAATGGCATGCAAATTACTGATCTAGGAATCCAGCATGCCCGTAACGATTCCTGTACTTTTAATGTCAACATTAAAAGCAACATCTAACAGTAGTAAAGAAAATTAACATTAATAACAGTTTTGACACTAATAGCAAGTTATCATTATTTTAAAAGTCTTTCCTATTGCCAAGGCTCAAAATGATTTAAAAAAAAAAACACACCACCTCTCAGCATGCTGTCACCGACACTGTTCCTGCAACACTGTGAGATTTTCACTCCCCTTGTTCTTAGCCAAAGGTCTCTGTGGTCACACCACATTCTCTACTCAGTGGTCAAACACTACCTCAGGAAACAGGAGGCCACCTCCATCCTTCCCCTGCCCCCCCAAAGACCTTTGTGGAGCAGCTTTTCTCTAATCAAATTTAGCAAAACGATTTATCAGTGAAGGTTTTTTAAAAATGCTGTTAGTGTGCAGTGTTGAGTGGGTAGAGCCAGGGAACAGGATCAAGGCTTTGAAATTCTTTTCCTCTCTCTGCCCAGCCAAGCTCACCTCACCTCCTGTGAGTTTCATGTGCTCTCCTGGCATTAGTTATATTTATTCAGCACCATTCAGGTGAGGTGGTCCCTTCCAGCCTAGACATTCTATGATTCTATGGCTGCAGGATCATCCCACACAGGGAACACTTGCCAAGCTCTATGGAGAGTAACTCCTTACAGAGGAAGCTTCTCATGGATATGGTCAATGCAGGTGAACCTGGGCTTTTCATCACAAGAGTTACCCTCTCGCCCCCCCCCAAGGAAAACTGCAACTGTCAATGAATAAATTGCTAAATAACCTGTTGGTTTATATGGCTGGGACTGGTGCTCTTTAGAGAACACCTGCCTTTGAATGAGACAGGTGTAGCTGTAAGGGGGTTATAAAGATGCAGTCTCTGTTCTGAAGCCTTCACAGCCATGTCTAGGCTTTTCTCAGCTGAGTGGTAATCAACATGGCAAGTCATGGCAGGGAAAAGATGAGGACTCCAGGAAGAGGCAGGTACTGTGTGTTCTAGTGGCACTAAATTGTGACATGGCTGTGATGTGGGCTACTTAATTCACTAGGGGCCTGGGATTCTTCCCAAGGATTTGTATATAAACAAAAACTCTGCTGAGATCCTTTCAACAGAAGGTACCTTTTGTGATGGGAAGTTGTTCAAGTATGAACTGATAAGAGTGACCTGAGAGAACATCACGTGTGTGTTTGCTCTTTAAAAATATTCCAACATTATCTGCTTCATGCTAGTCCTAGACTGTTTCTTCTCACTTGGTGCCTCCACTGACATTTTGCCTCACACTGTAATCCATGAGCAGCTAAAGCTTCGCAGAAGCCTCTTGCAGAAGGTGTGCTTTCAAGTGAGGAGGGAGCTGCCTGACTCTCTCCGTGCCACGGCCTGAAAACGTACCTCTGAAGCATCCTGCTGTTCTGCAGGGTTATTTGTCTGGCCCTTACTCGGCTCCCCTCAGCTCACCCTGCCCTGCTGGCTGCTCTTCTCCACACCTGCCCACCCTGCCCTGCTGGCTGCTCCCCTCCACGCCTGCCCACATTGACTCAAACCGCGCAAAAGCTTCACCCAGAGCTTGCAAGTGTCTGAGGCGGTGCCCGTACTGGAGGGTCTGGCTGGGGCCTGGGCTTCCGCCAGAACACAGCTGCACAGAGAGCTTGTGGGGAATGACTGACTCCCAACAGGGAGCTCTAGAAAGGTCTGATGAAACAAAGGATAAATTCTGCATTCGGATTAAGCTTTGCCACTGGTTTCAATGTAGCAAAGGCAAGTTGTACAAGAAAAGAAGGCTTCTCAAGGTTTAGCAAGCTATCAGGACTGGAAGATGGGGGCCAGGACTGTTATGGGGCTCTAAAGTGTCACCAACTTGCCACTCAGTTCATGAGGCTGCTTTGAGCAGGTAAGGCCCTGAGGTTTCTCCCCAGAAGGTTGCTGTCACAGATTCTCATCAGCCCTTCCATGGTACCTGGGGGCCTTTGGTAAATGGGCTCTGTGGAGCCAGCACGTACTGAGGAGAGCTTTGAAAGTGCTTCAGTTCTATCTGAGCTTTCCTGCAGCCAGTTAGATGAACCTGACCACTTGACATGCAAAATCATTTCTTGGAGCTTTAAATCAGTGGTTTTTAAAGTTAGAAAATTGTCATCATCTACTGCTGAGCACAGAGCACAAAGAGAACTATTGAAAAACTTTTCAATGGTCCCGTTGCCCTCACCATCTCCAGTGGTAACTTCTCCCTCATATCTGTGGGGTCCCATTTTAGTGCTAATGGATAAAATAGGCTGTATTAGCCTGTTTGCATGTGTGTTGCTGTTACACAGCTCTACTGAATGCAGTATCACATTCAGTATTGTACCTTCACAAAAGATGGAAATTATCCCAAAGAAGCAACAGAAGTGACATATCCTCCTGCTGCAGTGTTGGCATGCGTTACCGGATTCAGCAAGCAGGTTTGGCATTATCCTACTGTGCTGGCTTTCAAAACAAAGACTGCAGCAAAATAATCTGTTCTTGACCTGTGTTACAGAGGAGAAATAAAAGCCACTCAGACTTCCTGGGATGGCAGAATACCTACCCAGGCTCCATCAGGTCCGAACAGCTCTAAAAAGTTGCCAATAAATTCCCTGGACTTTTCTTCCCATTTCTGAATGAGGTCATGGCTCTTCTCTTCCACCTTGTAAACAAACTCTTTTGATTTTTCCTCCACATTCTTGACTTTTTCTTTCATTTTGTCCACTTGGTTTTGAAAGCGGTATTTCTTCTCCTGTTTCAAAAGTGCAGACAGAGATTAATGTATAGGGACTTGGAATTAATTAGCCACTGACAGCTGAAAAGAAGAAAAAAAATGCATTAATGTATCCTAATACATATGGCCTTGGTTAACTATTCCCATGTTAATTTTATAAATACAAATTCAGCATTTGTGGAATGAAGTGCAGAAGGCACATACTGAAAAATCTGTCTCGTGTGATTACTGCGTTTAATCCACTACATGAATCTTTGCCTGTTTTCAAACTGAATGCAGTTTGAAAATTGCATCAATCTTGTGAAGGATACAAATGAGAAATTAACAGCTCAAACTTGGCAGTAAGCAAAAGGCAGATCTCCCTGGCTTTCCTAGCAAACACAGCCCAGTGCTGACGTGCAGCCTGGGTGTCAGCATGGACCAGTCGTTTGGGTTGGGTTTCCGCAGAGTGAAGGCAAATGCTCTTCACCTCCAAGCCTGGCTAACGCTGATGCTTCTGGCCACGACAAAGATGTGTGTAGGCCAGTGGCTTGTGGCCAGCAGACTTCACAGGAAAGACAGCAAACTCCTAATTGCTAAGTCACACAGAAAAAGAGGGGGACAGAGAAGATAATGTCACGGTGCTCTCGCCAGGCCAAGCTTCTGAAATAGTTCAGGGTCAAAGGGCTTTTGTCCTGAAATGTTTGTGTTTTGCAGGTATACAGTACACCCACCTGAGGCTGTGCCCTTGAAGATGTAATGGTCTCTAGAAGCACAGATCACTATTGTTTTTTTTAATTTCCTGTGAATTTCATTTAATGGGGCACTTGAATTTACTTTTAAAACAAATACTGTTTAGCACTGAGGTGGGTTTTATTCTAGCTCATGAATCATGAGAGACAGTAGAAGAACTGTCTTAGCAGGCCACTAGGCCAAGCAAAATCCTCAAGATCTAAAGGAACTGAGCTCACTTTGCAGCTACTAGGGCATCACCCCTTCCTTTGACAAGAAAGCTAGTGTTGTTCTGCCTTGGTGAAATCTGTCGGTTTAACTCTGAAACACAGTCTCTGGTGCAAATTATTTCTGTATTGGAATTACTAAAAGCTAAATACCCAAATGCCAGGAGGGACTTCAGGATACTTCAGTGTCTGAGACTGTTGCATAAGATATGCTTCTCCTGATATTTTAACCTTAGAGCTGCTAGAGGGTACATCTGAGAACCCCCAAGGCATCCAGCATCCCTTAATTTAATGGATATTTGCAGTAGTGATCCTTCTGTGTGGAGAATTTACAGACAGGGTATTTTAGAAGAGTAGAAGACTGAAAGAAAGCAGAGTGAAGTAAGTATGTATGCCCTGTGATCTGTGATTTATCTGCCAAATTTCAAAATAAGAAACAAGTAAACAAAACCCTCATGAAATAACGCAATTCAGTGCTTCACAAGGGAGTTCCCAGCTCCAGGGAAGGAGGTGGGAAGTCCTGCTGCAAGCCAGCCCAATCACAAGGAAGATTTCAGTTATGCGTGTTATCTCAAGGCCTTAAGTTAAGACTTGAAACAAAAAACGAAGGAAAGTAAACTTTAAATTCTGTTAAGAGTTTACTCCTCATGGGAGTGGAGGGCTAAGGTGCAGTTCTGTATGTAGGAGCTGAATAATTTGAGCCCTCCTTTCAAATGGTGGTCTTGCCCTACCTATTGTGGCTTCTGATCTCTTCAGCATCGTTTACTTACCAGCTTCCTAACACGCTTCCTTGTGTTTTAAATATCATTTTAGTTTCCTCTAGTAATCTCACTGCTCAGGGGTTAGGGGTTGGTCTTTGTTTTCACCCTATTGAATTGTAAAGGAAGTTTAGGTAACAGAATCTTTGCGCTCTCTGCTGCTCTCTCACAATGGGAATAAAGAAAGAAATTGTCTCTTCAGTGAGTGGCTGCAAAGCAGCTGCAGCTGGGGAGGGATGGGCTCCTTCCTAGTGTGTCCCGAAGTCACCTACAGCTCAAGGAGGAAGGGGGAGCAGCAGCTTTGTTACAAATCTGAAAGTGTAAGATGGAAATGAAGCTGCTAATTCATAGGAGCAATTCAAATTATCCTCAGCTTACCAGTTTCTCTTACATTAAGTTCTCCATGGATATTTTAAAAGCAGCAGGAGGAAGATGTCCTTTCTTACCCTCTGTTCTGCGTGCAGTGTCCTAGGAGAGAGCGTTTCAGAAGCAAAGGCAGATGGGTGTACTTACATTTATGAAACTGACGTTCAGCTGTTTGGCCGTGTAGCCTCGCTGGAGGTTGCGCCGGGCGTACACGTCATAGTCCCGGACGATCCTGGTGATGATATCTGATGTGGAGATTCCTTCAGTTCTCTGTGTTGGTACGAACATTCCTGAGCAAAGTGGGAAAAGAAAGCCTGCTGAGAAAGCACAGCAGGGGCAGGGACTGTGGCCGGTAGCTGAGTTTGAACACAAAAATACCCAACCAAAAGTCAGAGTCCATAGCCCCCATTTCATGTCCACCTGGCTATGTCAGTGGCTGCATAGCCACTCTCCCTGCTCTGGCAGATCAGTCCCTAAGACAACTGGCCATCTATTAATACTGCCTGTATTGTCCTCAACACAGCAGAGGTATACATGGCTTTTTAATTGCTCCTCATCAAGACAGGATCACTTCAGCTGTTAAGCAAGTCACAAAGGCAGTACCAGCAGAGTGCTAGCGTGCCTTGGTTTAGTCGTTATCTAAGGCTACAAAAAATTATTACTATCACTTATACATAATTGCAACATCAAGCTGCTGATGAGAGAGAGCAGTGAGATAAGATTGGAAATGGTTCTGCAAAAAAAAAGTAGTGCTTTGTCTTAAAAGGGTGCTATAGCTACTGGCAAATTAATCCTCACGTGTTCACTTGAAGAAGGCAGACATTGCTAGATAATTTCACAGGGTTGGAAAAAAAGAGCTGGAGAAGGAATCAAGAAGCTTAGCAGCCTCTTGTGACTAAATGCTGATCTCTAATTAATATTCTGCTAAAAAATAGATTATTTTAATCACAAGTAGAGAGGTTTCCCTGATCGTGCTTTTCAGGCTTCCAGCAGTCACTCGGGAAACTATTTTTGGAAGCAGTGAAACCCACTTTGAGCCAAAAACCTTTACAGACAGGAGCTACAAGAATACATGAACAAGATCCAAACCCTACTCTTGCTGAGCCAAAAGTGGAATTGTTTTCAAGTAGATGCACAAACCCATGTATAAGCACGTTACCTTTAGTCACTGATTTTGTTTTCATATGCTTCACATGTTGGACTGATTCATGTTTTCCAAACTAACTGCTCACAGATGTGCAGAGGTTTCGTCAGTGCACTGTTTGTCACCCAGCCCATTGTTGTCCATATGCTTCCCCCTCCCCCCTAAAGGCAGTGGGGAAATGGGGGCCCATGGGGAATCTACACAAGGAGCAACACAGTCCCCATCTGCTTCTTTACTCCCCAACAACCCAGTGTGGGACAATGGGAGTACAGGAGCTAAGGAAGACGCACAAACACATCCACAGCTTTGATCTATTCAAAACAAGCCCCTTAGGAGAAATGGGAAATTCGTTATTGTAACAACGCTCTTCTGGACCATTAGGACCTCTACAGCACTAGGTCTCAAAACTCTTCACAAATACAGTAACATTTTTCCCAGTTTATATGAAACAAAATTCAGCTGTACGGGACTGAAGTCGCTTCTCCAGCACCTCACAGGGACAGCCACGGGACAGACCGCAAGTCCCTGAAGCTGTCAGTCCCTTTGAATTTCTCGACGGGACATGTGCACACTGCACCCATGCCAAACAACAGCAGAGAAGGATGTGCCTGGTTTGGGCACTCTGCAGCTCAATCTGGTAACAATGCAGTGACACCAAGAGCTCCTATCAGCACCTTATAGAAGAAAAGCAAAATAGCTGCCTGTCCAGCACATACACTGTATGTCCTTCAGTGACCCGTCCTTACCAGAGGCACCATTGTTCCATTGCCTAGTGAAGTAAGCTGGTGCTGTCTCTGAAACTGTAAACAGTAATGCCCAAAGGAGAGTTGTGAGTCTGATACCACAGTGAGATTTGCAAGTGGAAAAAGATCAAGAACTGCTGCTATAAAAAGTTTATTCTTTCAGCTCAGGTCAATACCTGGTCTACTGCTGTCATTGTATAGCTTGAGAAGGTCACTTTGCACAACAAATTACCAGCAGGCAGATTTGCTCTGGTATTTTTTTAGGTCTCCAATATAAATGTTTATGCAGACTAGGAAAAGGGTTGATTTGCCAGAGTTCAAACCAGCATCTCCAGGGAACAGGATAAGAAAGGTATGATCAGTTCCTCCTCCTGCACTGTTCACTCTGTTACAGGATAGCTGCTGTCAACAGTGGCTTAACATTATCTCCTGAGGTTTAATTCAACATCCTTCAACTGAAGAGATACAAACTCCTGATGACTTCAGCATGTCCATATTCAATGTAATATGGTAGTCAACTAAAGTGCTAAATAGCCATGACAAATTAATTACTCTGGTACTGATCTAATCCCTCTCCCAGTGGAGTGAAAATAACCCTCAGTGCAAATCAGAAGCAGATCCTGATGACTCCTGAAGGCTGCCCGTGCTTGCCCGTACTCAGAACTGGGCTGTGTCATCAACAAACAACTGAAGTTGGCTGGGCTCCTGTGGGACATCATAAACTCATTTTCATCCATTCAAAGCTCTTAGTCAAGCACCCTAAAATAATTTTAAAAGCACAGGTGAGACTCTTTTATGACAGAACTGAATGGTTTCCTGGGGGTTGTGGCAGGAATTCAGCCAAGGACATTGTCTGTGGTTTCACAAAGTGAGTCCTGCTGCTGAAGTCAGCAGTACCTACCGCTAGGGTGTAAGAGAACGTGATACTATCTTGGCTGCTTCTCTCCAAACAGTTGTGGTCAAAAGACAGTAAAATAATTTGACCTGAGGCTGAAGAGGAAGGTGCTGAAAATAAGAAAGTACAGTTGTCCTTACCTGCCTCCTTTATGTGTTTGTATACATCATCCGAGCCAGCAGAGGAGTATGGGATGTCATCATGGGCTACAAAGTCAATCTGCCAGTGAACAGAAGAAGAATCACATGCCACCATCACTGAATTTTGGTTCAGCGTGGGATCGCTGTGGAGGAGCATCTCTTTTCTTGACTTCAGCTGACTTGCTTTTGACATTCTCATCCTAAAGCCATCACCTAGAATATTGCACTAGATTTAGGCCTACAACTGTTGTATTGTATGATCAGTTATGAAAGAACAGAAAGCTTGTCTCCAGAAACACTGCCGTTAACTGCTGGTTCTGTATGATAGTCTGTAGAAAGCCTAAGACACCCCTTCCTGCTTTTATTGCTACTAGAAGAGCTAAGTCAAGTGGCAAAGCCTTGGCTCTCAAAGCCACTGAGGCAGGATTACTGCTTGTGCCTCCTTAGGGCTGTGCACGTATGTGTGTACAGCCAGTACAGTCATGTTCTCCTTTCATCACCCAGTGATGTGAACACTAAAATATATCCTAGTTAATTATGCTTTTGTTAAGCCATATATATTGCAGGACAGTCAATAGCATGTAAGAAATTCTATCCTGTCTTTCAGAGGACACATGACATTTCTATGTATTTCTGGCCGATTATGACACCTGTTGACATTAAGAAATGTGCCTTTAATTCAGGACTTCAGTCGTTACATGATCGCTTTCCTGGTTCATAGTCTGCTTTCCTGAAAGCCATCTTATAATAATTCTTCAGTGTTATTTTGCCATTCAAAAATCCCTCTAGAGAAATCATCTCAGCATATTGAGAAAGGCAAGACAAATATCATGTTTTCTGATAAAGATGGAGGTAAGCAATGCTATGTACCTAACTTCAGTGAACAAAATTAATTCGATAATTTGCTCCATCTAATACAATTTCACAGACCTGCTGTTTATTCTCAACTGTCAGTCTACAAAGGGGAAGGGAGGGACAATGCGAGAAATGTACCTTATGTTTTTCAAGGAATTCAGGTGTCAGTGTCCAGGGTGCATCTCTGATGACCTCATCCACGTAACGACAGTGTCTGAGGGCTTCATATCGCTCAGTTTCATTCATCACAGTGAAGCCTTTGAATTTATGAGTTAAATCATCACTGCAAACTAAATATATGGACATATCAGCAAAATGGCTCCACACTCAGTAGAATCAGCACAACCAGCAGCTGATTATTTCTTGATAATTCCATTAAGCGCTTAGTTATTAACTTAGCCAATTTTGGCATACTCCAGGGCATCTAAGAGTTCTGCTCAGGGTTCTTCTTAACTTCCATAACTTCTGAGAGATCCTCCCCTTTCTGGAGCAGCAGCCAAAGCCCAGGTGAGATACTACAGGACATCTCAGGTGGTATGATATGCATATGTTAAGCCAACTCAATCCCACTAGAAGTAGGGATTCCTGAACTGTGAAACTTCAGGGGTGATGGCCAATGCTTGAAAAACAATCAAAAAGTGCAGCATTGGTGAACACGCAGAGCTTGCAAACTTCATGTATCACAGAGGGATTGAGGCAGGAAGACACCACTGGGCACCACCTAATCCAAAGCCTGTTCCTCACAGCAGGGTCAACTACAGCAGGTTGCTCAGGGCCATGTCCAGTTGAGTTTCCAAAGCTGGAGACCCCCTCAGCCTCCTGTTAGCATTTTTTGTTCTTAAGCAAGCAGTGCTCTAAATGATGAATTTGCCAACAAAGCTCTAAACCTCAGCAGAAGTTTCTCACTAAATAAACACTGCTGGAAAACAAGTCATGTCAGATTTTATAGGAAGCTGTCTCTGAGTTAGCTTTGCATTCAGCAGGTTTCATCGAAAGAGATTTAAGGCTTGTGTCATGTTCAAATGGGAAATCACAGAAGGAAGTGAAAGGACTGGGAGTAGCTCTATGCTCTAGTGGAATGAGCAGAGTTAAAGTCCAGAAATCCTGAACCTTTAACTCTCCATGTACCAATGCTTTGTCATATTGCTTCTAAAATGAGGGGAAACAACACCCATATCACCAGAGGACCACAAAAGTTAGGTATTATCTTTCTACCCAGAGAGCATTGCATAAAGCACAGCGACCTGTCCCCACAAGTGTAACCCTGTCCAACGTTACAGCTATGGCAGGTACTTGACACCCCACACGGAATAACGTGATACCCGTTTATAGCTGGGTTGACAGTGGTTGTCCTTCACCACAGGTCAAACCCCTGCCTTTGGACCTCACTTGTCTGGGGCACGGTAAATGTACTTGACAAATGATAAATGCAACATTATTAGTACTGCAGGGAAGTGTGAGAGCAGCCCTGCAGCTGCTGCTTCTTTCTAATTTGAAAACATCAACCTATCAGGCAAGGTGCTGGCAAAGATGCCATCTTTTTTTTTGAGAATCTAAAATGGATGTTCTTGCTGTGATGGTCGTTAAGGACATCTAAAGTAGGGAAAACGTAGGCAGGCTTAGATAGCCCTGGAGTTCGTGCAAAATTCAAAGCCAGATAATAATATACATATGAATTTCAGCTGGCAAAATGCTGCTTTATCCTATTATGTCATTTTTTATGCCTGCTGACAAGAAATTTAATGGAGATCAAAGCATTGTCAGTAGAATGATCCCTTATGACATTGCATTTACATTTATTTACAGCCTTTATGACCTCTTAAAGCTACCCACTCCTGGAGGAAGGAGTCTACTAAAATTATTGAAGAACAGTAATTTTTGCTGGAACTCTGTACAAAGGTTTGATTTTATTTTGTCATTGCTGTTTGTTCATCTACAGTGCAGCCACAATATCTCTGTATTTCCTTTTGATTCTGTCATCCTATTCTAATGATTGATTTGTGAAGTTCTTAATGTCCATTTGAAAAAAGAAAAAAAAAAAATCTTAGCGCCAAATAATTGTCTTTACAATGAGGAGTAGAAGGGACTGGTTGTGGTGCCCAAAAGACACACAACACCAGTGCTTCTGCAGCACACATTGTATGTGGGTGTGGAAAGGTGCCCACTTTTTTAACACACCAAGACACAGTGCCTTGCTGGGAAAAGGAACTGATGAGTGCTGGCTGCTTTGTCCTTCACTCCAAAAATAAGGACAAAGTCAAGCTATGCTATGAATTTCAAAGGAGCCAGGCTTTTGCCCCAGAGCTCCTTCCCTGACCTGAGCCACCCCCTACTCCCTTAAAAGCAAGAACAAAACCTACATAACTTGCCTTTTTTTTTTTTTTTTAAACCTCAGAATTTTGCACCTCCATGTGCTTCTTCTGCAAGCTATCTGGCTCAGCAGGCAAACAAGGAAGTCCTGGATGTCTCCTTCATAAGTAACGGTTGTCTCCTTTCCTTCCCAGAAAGCTCCATGGGAATTGTCACAATTCATAAACTTAAAACCAAGACGAGTGTTTATAAGAAGATTTTTACTTTTCCTCTGTTCTGGCTCTTTTCATGCCTCCTTTCAACCGACGTGGGACAAAGATGCAAAATAATGCATCCTTATCAAATATTTGAAAGTTGCATTCACATTCCCTTTACCACCACTGCTCTAAGCATTTGAGTGGCTGAAGGTTGCTCTGAAATGTTTATGTGCTGTGAAACTGGAACCAAAATGCATGTCTATGACGTCTCACGAGAGCAGATCTTGCAGAGCGAGCTAGGCAGGAGAGAACCACCCTCTGGTGACTCCTCAGGCACATACCAGCTGCTGAATAGCTGTTAGCCAGCCCCACAGCAAAAAAAAAAAAAGATATTTATAGCAAAAAATCTGATAAGAAAGTACTTGTCCAAGGAGGGACACTTATGAGCTGACAACTACACTCAAATCATGACCTACATTTGGGTCTCCAATGATAATGGGCTGGATTTAGCTTCTCTGCTGATGTTGAAGGCTGGGCCTGCACACATAGTACTGACCTGGCCATGGGCTGTGCCTGGCTGGTGGTTGGACTGAGGAGCCAGAAATAAATTGAGTGGTTGATCTCATTTGCTCATCTCTGTCTTTGAACAATTTTGAGTGAATAACTGAAAAATGTAAATTATTCATATGGAGCTATTCTAAGCTCAGAGTCATGCAGGCACCTGCTTTAACTAGAATGGGAATTGTGCCTATGCTGCTGAGGGCAGAATTTGACTTTTACTTTAATTGATACAATTGTAAGATGTAATTTAAGGCAAATCACCTACAGAAAGCCCCCAGAGTGAAAGCAGCATTCAAAGTCATGAGCAGCTGGGGGGTTCAACCACAGCAATACGTCTCGGTACTGAAGCACAAAAGCAAAAATCCAGCACAATAAATAACTCTGATCTTACCTCCTACTAATAAGTAGCTATTTGGGAATAGAGTTTTGGCTTGCATAAGAGCTCTAGCATGGCCAGAGTGGAAGAGGTCAAATATCCCATCTGCATACACTCTGACAGGTCTGTCAGCTGTGGAAAAAGAAACACAACAGTGATTTTTCAGCCCCAAACCAAGTTGCAGTTAACTCTACTGGACAGGTTTTTGTTCCCAGATCAGATGATTGTGGAGATTAAACCCAGTTCTGATGTTCAGAAGCAACATGAGTGAACCTGCAGTGGTTTATCCCGCTCATTACTTGTTCTTCTCTGTACTCTCTGCTGTTTTCTCTCAGACTTAGCCTATTTATTATCATCTATCATCCCCATATTTTAATTTAGCAAAAATGTCATCTTCCTGCCTCATTCGGAGTTTCACCATATGTCTTGTACTTTTCTTCCTGCCTTTCTAGTCAGTTCTGCCTTCTGGATTTTTTCAGTTTTTTCCTATCATCTCTGTTTTCCTCCCCTCTCGTCTGTGACTTTCTTTTTTCCACAGCTTACCTCTGTAAAAATGTATTGCTTATGTCTTTCAGATACAACTTTCACTTCCCTTTTTCTGTACTTCCCCCAAGCTCTTCTCTCTAACAAGCCTATAATTTCTTTTTCTCACCATCCTCCTGATATTGCCCTTGTAACTCTTGCTTTCTGTACAACATCTTTAGCAGCATCTTCCAGATATAAAATGGACTTGCTTTACCAAATGACACACCTGATAGCTCTGCCACTTCCAAGCAAAAGGACAGTGGAGATAAGAGCAACAGAACTGTAACCTCCATGGACTGTGCTTCAGTGCTACAGAGAGATGTCCCTGCTGTCAGGACATCCAAAGGTCCATGGGAAAATGTTGTTCCTTGCAGAGCTGACTGGAAAGCCATGGCTTACCCCTATAAAGTATATGAGCTTCAAGAGCTTATTTTAATTAAGTAAATAAGTAAACAAAGGCTTTCTCTTGGGATATAGGGTGGCTGATGTATTTGGGACTTTATGTGAAATCATCCCATTTCACAAATGTCCAGATAAAGGTATTTGGCATGGTTTCTTTGCAAAGGGCAAATGGCCTTTAAGGTCACTAAAGGTCCAATGTGATCAGCAAGAACATCAATGAAAGACAAGTTTTTCCACATACAGAGAGAGTAAAGGAAGAGAATCCAGAAGGTAGCCACTACACAACACAATTGTCAGGCTGGATGGAGTGGCCTGGCAAGCCTTTCTTCTGGTCAGCATCCAGCATCCATGAAAACATCAAACTCTAACTTGGAATGTTCTCTCTTGTTGTTTCTCTAACAGAAGATAATGGTCCTGTAGTTAATGGTTTCTTCCCCATCACCTGATAGCACCAGCTACCAGGCTGGCCTCTCTGCTTCCAAGTGGAAGGCACAAGTGAACATTGACAGCTGTTTGTAAGGCAGAGCCTGTGCTTTGGGAGCACCCAAGGTCCTGCAGATGTGGGTCTCTACACATACCTGGTGTCCCCAGGCGGGCTTGTGCAATGGTTAGCTTCTCATGGGGGGCTTGGCACTGACAGCTCGTTTCATCTGCAAATGGAGCAGGTGCCGTCAGAGTCTGGAAGGAGGAAAAAACACAAAGTCAATTTGGTTTTTTTCTGTCATGTAGTTAAAAAAGAAACATTTAGTCATGGCAGGATGCTATAACCAGGGTTAATGATCATATGTCCTCTGTGGATTTTTGCTTTATGGTCACCCCTGAGCACACCCAATTCACACGAAGTAAAATGATGAGGAAAATAAATCTTTCTAAACACATCATGCAGCCCAATTCTTTGTCCCCGTTGAGAAGAACAAGCATTTTTTAAGTGTGTACAGGTACAAAATTTTGCTCTTTGCAGAACGACATCAGGTTTGATGGCCCAAGCAACTTAATCCTTGGTATGGTCTCAATGACTCCAAAGGCTCAAGATGCAAAATGCATCCTGCTACCTGTAAAGAACAGCTGCAAAAACTAACTGGGATCTGGAAAGCTGCAAATGAGCCACCTCTTCACAAGCACCAGCCCCCACCACTGACATCAATACAGATAACTGGGACTACAGGTTTTTCTCCTGTGTTTTTAACCAGAATCTTGTACAATTTTGAGGAGCCATTCAAAAAAAAGGCAAAAATGCAACCAGAAGTCTCACCTAACTAGAGCTAACTGAGCTGCAACTTCTTTCTCTGGTCTGACACATACTGTAATACTACTAAAATGCTCTAACTATGGTCAGAGCACCACAGGGATACTTGCTCTGAAGAGCTTACAACCTAAAGATAAAAGAGAGAGAGTGAGGATGTATGAAGAATGACATGGCACTATCTATCCATCAGGAAACTTGATTATTGAAATTGTATTTTCTGCCAGTGCCTATGTAGGAAATTATCAGCAACCAGAACCTCAGACACTTATTACCTGCCACATGGTCTGATATGAAAAAACATGCTTCTACTGCTCTGGGCTTGAAATCTTTACAAAATCATAGCTGATTTTTGGATTGCTTTGTTTTTATGAGATGAGGTGGTGGTTGAGACCAGCTGAAGGAAATTTTTCACTTCCTTTGCCTCCATCATGATTTAGCTGGGATCTTGTGGTCTCACAGCTGTAGCTTAGTTGGGTTTTGACACGGACCATTTGTGTGTCATACCAGTTTGAGAACCCATGGTTGATCACAATGGAATCTTTTTTCCCCTTTAGACATTTTTTCAGCTTTTAGATGCTGAATGTTTAACCACTGAGCATTTATTTTCTTTAGCATCCGTGAGCCACCTTAAGATACGTCATACTTAACTCATGCTGACCTCTGAGCTCACTGGCTTTTTGCATGGAAAGCTCAGAAGAGTAGTAAAACAGCAACAAAGACTTAAAAGATTCATACCCAGCTTTTTCTGGTGATTCACTATTAATTTTGTTTACTGAAAGCACTAATATTTCATGCAGATTTCTCTTTTTTTCCTTCCATTAGTCTTTCCTTTTTTTTCATAATCTCAAATGTTGCAGGAAATCATCATCATTAGTGTCTCAGTGATTAATCACACAGACAAGGATAAAAATGGAGAAACTATGACCAAGTCCAAGTTTCTGTCTGGGTTTTGTGGATGGGAACTGTTCATCGGGCCACCCACGCAGCACAGCGTAGAACATTACACATAATCACACCATGCCAGCTCCTTCCTTTATTTTCTAAATACTGTCTTTTTGTTTCTGGCTTTGCAATCGCTGTGTGCTAACCTGTCTCTTTATCTCCAAGCAGGGTCAGGTTACACAGCAGCCCATACAGCCCGCTTCCTGCTGGGATAAAGAGGAAGGCAGAAACGTTAAAGCAATAATGGCTATGGTCTGAGGCCTGCAACTGGCAATCAGATCCTAGCTTGGCAGAGGCTGTTTCCTTGGAGATCACTTGAAGAAAATAGGCCTGGTTTGCAGGAAGATACCCTTTTTTTCCCCCCAGGCAAACACAGTGGTGCTTTTCATCCATGTAATGGCCTTTGCAATGCCAGGATTTTTCTTTCGGTCTCTGCTGGATGGGGAACAGCCTCTGTTAGTTTCCCACCAGTCCAGCATTGGTAAACGCTTATCACTACAGCTCCCTTTACAGCTGAGGGCTCGGAACCAGACCTGTCAATATTCCCTTTACACTGTGACCCCTCAGTCATTGGATATGGAAATACATTAAATACATGAGATTGGAATCAGCAATACTCCATCAACAGCACATAGAGAAATGCGTAAATACCACGTGCTGACAGATCAAGGGAATACAGCAACAGCTTCCCAATGAGTATCCAGCACTATTTCCCTTTATCTGGCCTAGAAAAGTGTTGCTGAGCCTAACAGAAACATAGTATGCATAAAATAAGATGAGACCATTCGGTTTGTATATAGGAGCATAAGATAAAATATTTCAAGAAATTATTAAAACCCAGAAATAATTTATCAAACCTTTCCATTTTGTATATAATTACTTGTATTCTTTCCAGTTTCTTCTCAGTAATAACCAGAGCTGGAAGAAGAGAGCAAGTAATTTATATAGTAGCTTTTTCATTTTGGTTAATCCATTAAAGTACTTTTAAAAAGTTGCTGTAGTTTTGCCAATAATCAGATGTTTAGACAAAAATTTTGTGCAAATGTACTCCTGTCTTTCTCTGACAGATTTTTCCTTTTGTTTGTGCCTTCATTATTTTCTAAGCATTTACATTTTGCGTTTAGTCAAGCAGGTCAAACTAGCCTTGTCACATGGACCAAGGTAAGCTTCTGAGATCTGCATCATCCTGTAGCAGGGTGCTTTATAGCCTAAATGTGAGTTCAGTGATGAAATATCTTTTTGTTTATTCAGCACCTGCCTCCCCCTTGTATTATTTGATATTCTTGTACTAGAAGCTTCTGTAAATTCATCCATGGTCACCTGTTTCCTGCCTCTCTCTTTTCTCCCCTCAGTCACATTTTCCAGGCTGAAAAGCTTTACCTCATTTATTTGTTCCTTGGATGGGAACTGGTCCACAACTTTGATTATTTTTGTTGCCCTTCTCTGTTAACTCCAAGGTGGTTTACACAGTGTTCGAACTGATAACTCTTCCAGATTCTAAAGCTTTAATAGACTGGCATAGAAAATTATTTACATGGTGCTCACGCTTTGCGGTTAGTTTTGGTGACATAAGCACCTCACAGGTCAGCAGGGAGACTGTACTTTCATTTAAGCAGTCCAAATGCCATATTGTATTATTAATATGTGGTGTCTACAGAAAGCCTATTGCATGTCATAAATGGAGAAGTAATTGTAATATTAGGACTCATTAGTGATATTTACTTCAAATGATGTTAAAAAACTCTTGCAGTGCAAGTCCTGTTCTCTGTGAATTAAGACACTACATTCAATTATAATTAAATTTACTTCCTAAAGATGAATGTGTGTGAAAACATCACATCCAATAACCCCTGCACGGCAGAAGCCATTCATTCTGTCACAAGCTTCAATAGTGTCTTACAAATTCTCACAAATTTGGAAAATAACTGAATGATGCTCAATCAACTTCAGGACATTAAAAGATGGAAGGTAGGAACAGGGAGGCTTCTTAGCAAACACCTCACAGCTCCATTTGTATCCAGTAATGTCTTTGTAACCTCTGACTATATTTAATGAGACAGGGGCCCAGAGAGGACAGTGCAGTGTGGTAGGCAGCCCTCAGCTGGCTCTGTGGCTGGGATACTTTATGAAGAAGCCCTACATGACAGCTAGAAGCTTATTTTCAGGTGCATCTTGATACTGCCTATTTATTATCACTCTTCATAGAATCTTAGCCTACTGTAGCCATTCAACTTAGCTGCTAGTCAGCAGATACACATTCACAGCTTACATTTCCAATGGATCAAAAGAAAAGTGGTCAGTGATTTGTAGAGGAACAGGAGTCACACCACTGAAGTAACAGGTCAAAAGCATAAGCACCTCCGCACCCCCTTTTTTGTTTACAGTCTGTAATAGGAAATAAGTGGCTGTATTATTGTTTGCTTGTTTTTTTTATGTTTGGTTGTTGGGTTGGGGTTTTTTACACAGCAGCAAGGAAAACGAGTAATCTTTTTAATGGGCACGTCTATACCACCTCCCTCACCACATGACATAGACAAAAATGTTGTCCTCTTGTTAGAGAGAATAGCTGTATTGTCATCTAAGATTTTGCTGTCAACAAAGGTCTAAGAAAATTTCAGCTCTTGAAACCGGTACAGCTATACAGGCAAAGCTTGGTAGAACATGTTGGGCCTGTGCTTATAAAACAATTAAGCTTGTAGGCAAATTCTGTAGGAGGTCTGATGCTGTAATTCCCTTATCTCAGAGGCAGTAGTTAAAACAGAGAACTGATTTCACTGGAACGAATCACGTGGGTAAGATCTACTCACACGAGGAAAGATTATTTTGGGAAACTGCTCCTGATGTTGGCAAACAATAATTACAGGCCAGGAAACATGGGTTTTAAGGAACATTTAAGAGAAAACAACTATCAAAACTCCTGAGAAGGAACTAAAAATACATCCTGAGTTTTTGAAGCATGAATACCCTTTGTAAGTGGAAAGACTTAAGGACTACCAAGGTCTTCTCTTAGACGTTCAGGGAATGAAAGTTGTGAAAAATTAAAAACATCTTGCCTCGTGTATTACCTTTAGTAATCTTGACCCAAACAGGTAAATTTATGAGCAATTAAGTTGTAATTGAATATTACTGGTGGGTGCTTCCAGGTAACTTTCTACAAACAGTCCTAATATTAACACAAGTATCAAAAGAAAATCTAGCCTGTTCTCCCACAGTTCTGCTTACTCAGGCAGGTGGATGTAAACTAAAAATAGGGCAAACTAACTGAGTAAGAACAGTAACTTGAAAAAAAAAAAGTCCATTTGCAAGCATTCCAAATTGCCTTATTCTCAGTTGCTCTTTCTGGGCTTCATCTTGAATCAAGATTAAGTGCAAGATGCAATTACAAATTGAAGATAGAATAGGAAAAAAATAATACAGCTTCTACTGCCTTCTCAAGAAGCACAATGATGTATATACGTACAGATTCATAGATTATGCAACTAGAACAATTACTATATAATGTAGTCTAATATTTGCAAAAAGGCCAAAGAATTTCATTACAAGATTCCTATGCGACAGCCATGACTTTTGACTGAACTAGAACACATTATTTAGAAAATAAAATCCATTCTAGGGGTAGGACAGGCCCCAAGTCAAGCAGAGCTCAACTGAGAGAACTGCCAGTGAAGCACCTGAAGCTCCACGAGCACCATCTGAAGAAGAGAGAGTGGCCCTTGGCAACTGACCCACCTGAGCTCGCTCCCCGGGCTCAGGAGCTGGAAGGAGCCCTGTGCACAAGTGACCCAGGTAGGACTTGCTGAAAGGACAAAGTGTGGCTCAGGCAGCGTGCAGCCTGTGAGCCTAGAGGTCCTCCTGTCCTGATGGCTGGAGACAGCCAAGCTGTCCAGTGTCCTGGCACTGAGGAGGGATGTTGCCACGTTTCAGGACAACGATGATCTTCTTCAGCAGGGCACTGTTTACCAAGTGGCAGCCTGCAGACACCATTGCAAAACGAGGACTGCACAACCAGACTGCAGAACCAAAGTGGCCACAGTGCATGTGCAATTCAAAGACGAATGGCAGGCGCTTGCTGGCCCAAGAGTAATGCTGAGGGTTGGCCATGGTCAGCAGACCAAAAATGTGTAACCACTGCTCTAATGCCATGCTGTGTTTTACTGACCATCCAGAAGCTGGAGATAACATCAGTTCATGTTTTGGTGGAGCAGATCCTCCTGGAGGCACTG
>NW_008608381.1:0-319 GCF_000691845.1 Merops nubicus
CTTGCGTGTCCCTTTAGGAACCTGTTTGTATGCAGTGAAATCATGAGCTCATATATTTGGAGTATGGCCAGACCAAGGGCTTGAGTTTCTTCCCAAGCCCAGCATCCGTGGAAAGGTCATTTAGGTCTTCTATGCTTCTGTCAGCCAAAACACTAGACACTGGTACTTTCATTTATCTGATTTTTGCTGTAGTATAATTGTTGGACTTCAGACAATTCTAATTATTTATTTTAAAATAGATCAAATGGTCAAAACCTCTGAGGTCTTGAAGAGCTCTTTCCGGGGTGTGGCTGGGGGGGGCGGGGAGCGGGGTGGGGCA
>NW_008608381.1:350-6817 GCF_000691845.1 Merops nubicus
TGCTCGCCCAGCCAGGGGAGCAGGGGAGCCTCCTGCAGAGCTGTCACCCTCGCAGGGCAGGGTCAGGGCTGGGAGCACAGGACAGTGGAGGCATCGGGAGCGAGCTCTGGCCCTCCTGTACTGTCTCGTGAGAAGACGTGGAGTGCGCTGCAGATAGCTGCTGCTCGTAGCTGCGCTGCTGAAAGCCGTGTGTTCAGAGTGTTAGACGTGTGCTGGGATGACAAATAAAGATCAGATGAAATTTTGTATGGCATAGCTATAAGATAGGTCCATCTTGAGAGCTGCTTGAAGAGAGGCACTAAGCTCTGCTCGCAGTGTACTGTGGAGATCTTTTAGCATCAGCTTGGTCAGGATTTCTTTTCTCACCAGAGCACTTACTGAGTGCAGGTAAAATGTCTTTTTCATCGTGCCTTTCCCTTACATATCCTGTGTATTTTGCAGCTATTACTTTGAAATGCCTTAAAGCTCTTAAAAAAAATGAGATGGTCATAACTGTGTTTCTTAGCCTTTTTCAGATCAGTTCCCTGATCCTCAAGCAGTGAGCCCCAGAAAATGTGTGGAAGTCTAACATGGCTCTTTTGAGAGTAGTGTTCACATATCCTGTACTTGAAACGAGCACCTGGCAGTTTCCTGGGTGCCTTCCACATGAACATCCCTGATGACATCTGAGATACCTGTGACAGTTGGCACTAGTCTGCTACATATAAAAGTTTGTGTTGGAGCTTGTTAATCAGAGGCTAGTTATTTTAAGGAGAAATTTCATGTATTAGCTAGTGAAAAAGTAATTCTTGGACTCCAATGAGGAATTTTCTGTACCAGAAATACAGTGGGGTTTGTTCATCCAGGGCACTGCTATATTCACAGTCAAGTTCAAAATCTTTTGCTTAGATCCTGACACTCGTGTGTTACAGAGTGAAGTGTGAATATAATCGTGATGCCCTGGACAGGTGTCCTATGTCTTTTTTGTCATACCTCTGAGTTAAATATGAGCCATCCTTCATTAGGAAGACTTTGGCTTTGGGCCCTGTAAGTCACATGAACTCCTCTTAGCTTTTCAAATTTGAGCACTAGTAGAAAACAGAAGGAGAAAAAATTTCTAAATTGTAGATGATGGGACAAGGAGTTAAAAGGAGATGAATGGAGGAAGGGTAATTTCAAAAATAAGTCTGGGTAGGTGTGGGGGGATTTTTTTGGTACTTTTTTTTTTTAAATAACCCTGTTGCAGCAATTGGCTAACATGCTCATTTCTGAAAGTACAGATGATTCTTGGATGCAAACTAAAAAAGCTCTGGCATCAAGTAGAGGGATAAGTGTGGTTCAGGAACAGGCCAGTAGTCCTGCATTCAGGGCAGGGGGGATCGGTGCCAACCCTTTTGCTAATCTTGTTATGTTTAAACTTTTAACTGTTCGGTTTTGTAGGGTTTCCTTATGTTTCCTGTAGATTGAGGTAGTTTTGAAGTTATTAAAACACAATTGTTTCGTGTTAGAGAACAGGATTTAAGCTGCCTGGCAACAGCTGTTTTATGAAGGGTGTTTATGTGGGAGGAGTTTCGAAGACATAATCACGATGTTTTCAGAAACGCCTAAGTCCCTTTTTGTGTAATAAACCAACTGGAGAATTTTGTAATACGTTAACAAACTGAATATATTTCAAGTAATTGATGTTGCCTTTGGTACTTGGAGTGGGTTTAGTTGTGATTTCTTGGTTGTTGGCAAGTTGTTTTATTTTAAGTTGGGTGGAAACAAATGGCAGTATTAATTACCTGGGCTCCTTCTTCATTCTGGTCTTCACATGGCTATTCCCTTGTTTGAAGCTGGTTGTTCTTGGGAAACCAGTTCCCTTGCGCGTCCCGTCTCGGTTGCACAGCTGCTGAGGCACCTTTCTGGGCTGAGCCGTGTCCACTGGTGGTTGTCTTTGTCTCATTGCTGGTTGACCACACGTGTTTTGTTGCTGAAAGTTGTCATGCTATGTCTGACTCCTGAGTTTAAAGCAGTAATGCATTGGAAACGTAAAGGAAAATTCTCTTCAGACTTTTCAGTGAAAAACAAAACTGCAAGACTGTTTTTAAAGGGCAGCTTTTGCCTACAGATCCTGAACATGTAGGCTGCGGAGCACCAAAAAAAATCTTGAAAAAACACAGAAGCAGGATTTTAGTCTTGGTTTCAGAACTTGTAATTAAATTCTTTGTTCTAGATAAATATTGTTCATTTTTCTTACACGTGTGTATGAATCAAGTTCACATGGATTCAGAGGGGAACTGAAATTAAAACAAGGAATTATCTCTGGTGTTGATTTCCTTAGAAATTTCTCACTTACTAGTCTCAAAGTTCAGATGATAAGACTGTATGGTAAACTTTTTCCAAGCTGTTACGATGACTAGAAGGTCAGTGGAAAACCCCAGCAGCCACAGTAGCTGTGCCCATACCTTAGTCACTGTCAGAACTCTTGCTTGTAAGGAGCCCAGAGCGAGAAACAAGCAGGGAACGTGGTGGAAGTGGCTGGTAGGGCTAGTGCCCAACTCCCGCTCCCACTCCTTGGGTTCTGACCTTGCTCTCTCTGTGTTTATCTGTTGGAAGTAATAGAAATTCTTGCCTGCTTTTAAGAGGGTGTTGAAGGATTAATTGCTTGTAAATTTGGACTTCAAATTTGAAAAACAAAGCTCTGTGTAAAAGTACAAAGCATCCCCATGTAGTTTGAAGGTGCTAAAATAATGTTATGGAGCTATCACTGAAGTAAATTTACAACTCCCTCAATGAGAAACAAAACTGTCTCTCAGGGTGGTTGTAACTCCATTTTTTTGGGGCAGCCTTCTTCCTCAGGACTGCTTCCAGTCTGTCCACCAGTAGCAAACTGAAAAATAAGCCTACAGGTTAATGATTCATGTGCCCTCCTTATGAATAATATGATGATCTCTGCTAGTTAAGTTGCATCATTCATGGGAGATAAAGAAAAAATACTGTCCAAGATACCCATGTGACCTCACATGTAGAGATGGGACAGGACTAGTGTGTCCTCTGAGGCATTGGTCACACTTTGTGTTTCTGTCATTTTTATGTGTGTTACTGTTCTGAGTGTAGATGGAAATGCTAGAGAGCTTGTGGTGTTAGAAAGGAACTGTTTTGCTTACGTAAAAGTTTGGGGGGTAGCTGATTCTGTTCCGGTTCTGCCCTGGTTTCTGGCGTGCTGTGCCAGCTGTCCTGGGCTGGCTGTGTTTTCCCCAGGACCGAGGCAGGGTTCCCCTTGCCTTGCCCCCCTTCTCAGCCGTACGCCGCCACGGCAGCCGCGCCGCTTTGCAGTAAAAACACTGAGGCTCATTGCTCGACTGGTACTGGTGTAATTTTGCCATCCTCCTCTCATTAGATCTGCTGTACCGTGTGTATCATTTCTAGATGTGAAAGACTTGAAGAACAGCTAAACGACCTGACTGAGCTCCATCAGAACGAGATCCTCAATTTAAAGCAGGAGCTGGCCAGCATGGAGGAGAAGATTGCCTATCAGTCCTACGAGCGAGCCCGGGACATCCAGGTGGGTGATGGAAACAAGGAGGCTCCACTCCTGTCTTCCACTTGCTCTTTCTGTAACTCATTTGCTTTTGAAATACTTTGCGAGTCAATATTTGGTTTTAGCCCTTGTAGCTCTATTGCCAAACTGCCTGTTAGTGAGCTTTTATTCCATCTCTGACCCTCGGGTATCTCTCCAAGGAACGTATTTTGTAAGGAAAGGCATTGCCCGTGCCTGTGCCCATGCCCTGGCAGGCAGGGTCAGCAGTGGAGGGAGCCTGCTGCTTGCTCCAGAGCTGAGTTTTTCAATAAACTGTGGCAAAATGGAAGCCCCCATCCACTTCTGTGCAGGGTTTGATAAGGTATCGGAGACCAGCGGGCCATGACCTGAGCACTGTTTTTTGCAGTAGTGTTCCCACTAGACAGACCCTGGCGTCTGTTTCTGTGTCACTAATTTTAGAGAAATGGTCACATAGGTCTTAGTGTATCCACTCCGCTGAGTCAGGAAACAATTATTTCTGTTGGTTTTGTCCAAATAAGGAAGTATTTTTAAAAGACAAGTTTCTTTCGGTATATAAAAGACCAGAGCTACGGAAACTGAGGTTGTGAAGTTGGAGGGCCTTGCACAGAGGAAAAGACCTGGGAAATGATCTGAGCAGCTGCTAAACCTTACAAAGAAGGGCCTACTCAGAAAGAGGTCTGTCATTCATTTTAAATACCTCTGCTGGTTTTAGCAGGCATCTCAGTTCTGATCTCTGATGTGAGATATTTATAGCATGAGCAGAGAATTGTAGGTCAAAGTTCTCCCTCTTTCCTCCCGCTGAAGTGCTTCACCCAGGTGATCTCCTCTGGAGATGCAGCAGGGCTGCACTTCTGGCGTGCTTGTAGATCCAGCAGCAAGTCCAGCTGACTTATGTCCCTCCAGGTTGCTTGCGTTTAGAGGAGGCTGAGCAAGTTTTGCCCCCTACTTTCAGGGACCATAACTCAAGAGAAGCCCTCATGTTTCATTGACCTCCACAGACATGATGCAATGACAGGGAAATGTAACAGGTGACAATGACCTTTAAGCAGAGGTTGAAATAAATCAGTGTCTATGGACAGTGATGTCATGGCCTTAGACAGAGTAAACAGGAGGTTCTTCCGTGGGGGAATGTCACAATATCCAGGTTTTGTTCTCTCTAATTTAACATGTCGGGAAGAGGTAAGGTTGAAAACTTAAACTGATGTGGGGGTTTCTCAGTAGCTTTTTTTAATCTTCATGTTATGGTTAAGCAGTTTTAGTGTAAACTTGCAAATTGGGACAGACTATTCCTCAACATTGGTGGGGCAAAGGTAAGTGTTGAGTTTTCTTGCATGAGAAACTACTTAAGAGCATGGGCTGACGTTGCCGAGGAACAGAATCCTGATTCCTTTTCAGTGACCAGTCTGAGAGGGACTGCTGCTTGCTGGGGACTTGTAGATGTTACCTAAAGTTGGCCTTAATGTCTAAGAAAAGCATCTCTAAGGGAGGATTAATGGAAAAAATTGTAACTTTGTATCTCCAAAGGCAGAAATGTCTCATCGTGTTAATTGCCTGAAAACCTCTCTTCCTTCTTCCCAGCCCACCCACTGCATGTTGCCAGTCCTGGACTGCGGGTTGGGTTGGTGTGCTTGAGGTTCAGCATGGTGAAAAGGTCTGAAAATAATCACCCAAGTCAACAGTGCTTTGGAGATGTTGTTTTGTACAGGATAGTCTTCTTCCACATACTTCTGCTTTGCCTGTTTCTAGAGGCAGTTTCATAAATCTCATGTTTCTTGCCTTTCTAGACATCTTCTTTGTCCAACCCTTGCAGCATCATCTGGAGCTGTGCCAGTGCCACAGCTTACTGCAGTCTGGGGGAGGAGATCTTCCTCCTGTGACACCAGCTGTGTAGTTCCAGCCTTGGTGGTGCTCAGACCTTTTCGTGACCTCATTCAGCTCATGACAAAAGCAGAATGCAGCTGAGCCTTGTTGGTTAAGTTATTTTTGTTGACTTAGTTTTCTGCCAGGTTGACTAGAGAACTGAATGGGCTCAAAGGGGGATTGGACACACACAAGCCACTGCAAGCAAGGTGATGGACTACTTTGTCCCCTCAGTGATCTCTTGAAACACAAGCTGGAGTGAGCAGCACTCTGGGTAGCACCCCTACTCCGTTTTTGGACAAAAGCTGCCTGGTTGCTGAGAGCTGTCAGCATCCTCCTCCCACTGGGTCCAGAGGCAGGGCAGGGAGGATGATACAGTCTCAGGTGACTGGCACCACACGCAGGGTCAGGCAGCTGACAGTGCAAAGTGACAGCTGAAGCCTGTGTTCTAACGACTCCTGGCATCTGCCCGCCCGTCCCGTCTCTGTCGATCCTCCCTGGTGTCAGCGAGGTGAGGTGGTGTCACAAACTGCAGGGCAGAGGTAGCGAGGGGCTGCTCGCCCCCAGCCACGTGCAGTGGCACAGCTTACTCTGCACCAGCTGCAGGATGTGGCACCAGTGCAGTGACTGCTGGAGGTGTGGCCGGTGTGAGGCGGGTGGCTCTGCGCTGGCCTGGTTGGCAGGGCGAGGGCCGTGGGCTGTTCCCCTCCGGGGTGGACCTGTGGGGTGCTGGCAGCCCAGCAGTGTGTTCTTGCCAACAGGAGGCCTTGGAAGCGTGCCAGACCCGCATCTCCAAGATGGAGCTGCAGCAGCAGCAGCAGCAGGTGGTGCAGCTGGAGGGGCTGGAGAACGCCACGGCCAGGAACCTGCTGGGGAAGTTCATCAACATCCTCCTGGCTGTCATGGCTGTCCTCCTCGTCTTCGTCTCCACCGTGGCCAACTGCGTCGTGCCCCTTATGAAGACTCGAAACAGGACGTTCAGCACTTTATTTATAGTGGTTTTCATTGCCTTTCTGTGGAAGCACTGGGACGCCATCACCGGCTACTTGGAACGGTTCCCGTCCCCCCCCAGATGATGGTGGGG
>NW_008608381.1:6830-13533 GCF_000691845.1 Merops nubicus
CCCCCGCCCCGCCGCTGCCCGCGGCCGAGCCTGGCGAGGAGGAGTCAGCGGCTGCTCCGCTGGAGTTCCGCAGTGTCCGAGTGAATTTGTTTACATTTAGAATAACGTTTTTTCTCTGCGAGATGCATTGCAATAGTATTTTTTAGATTTTATTCAAGAACTCTTTTTGGTGAGAATCCTGGGTAATTTTTATGTAGCATGGTTCTCTGGATGCAAATCTTAAGATTCTTGAAAGTGTACAAAATAAATAAATAAAATACAGAAATTTGGAGCATACCAATGGGCAACTTAAATTGTGGCTTGAACTACTGTACTAAACCTGTCAGGAAGAAGAGAACATGGTTAGCTTAAGATGAGCAAAGCTAAATCTAGTGCACAACCTCGAATGATGGTACCACAGCAAACCTGTAACACTAAACTTTTACTGTGAAGTCTGCTCACATTCCAAGTCCAGATGTACGCGTTCAGAGTGGTTTCTTTCCTTAACAAGAGAAAAACAGCAGCGTGTGGATCTCTTCCCCAGCTCGCCGTCTGTGCTGCCCTGGCTCACGGTAACTCTCTGCAAGGCTGGCTAACTTTGCTGAGCAGATGAAGCAGAAGCCTCCTGCCATACACGGTAACTGCACAGTCGTGCTACAGTATTTTGAAGTAGTCCTTGAAATACTTACCTTTAAGCAGAAGCCCTTGGTTGCACTTTTAAGGTTTTTTTTATATGTGTATATTCACAGATTTTAAAAAAAATCCAAACAGCATACTTGAAGAGTGTAATACTCAAACTCTCAGTGCTTCCTTATTGTTTCTAATAGGATTTTTTATTATAATTATGATAATAATAATTATTATTATTGGGGGGTTTTTTTTGGAAGGGATTGGGAGGGTCGTTACTTTTTTTTTTCTCCTTTTAAATAAAGAAGTGATGTTTTTAAATGAAGAAATGCGTGAATAATTGTGAGCCGTCCTGTCCTGAAACAGTTTTGAGGAGGGCAGAGAGTATTTCCCAGTGCCAGCCTGTCTGGAGCGTAGCACTGTTCATGTGACATTTATCTCCTGAGCATACAGATGCAGCATCATGGGAAACACCTATATTCTCCACACATTTTTTTTTTTTTTCTTACTTCAGATGTGAAGGAGAGTATATTTGTATTTCTCATTTACACATCATCCTCATTCCTGGCCTCGGGCTAAGAACAAGGAATTTATCTTCATCCCTTCCTAGGGAAAAGGCAGGTTCTTTTAAGGAAAGAAATACTGAATCAACAATTAGCTTACAAGAATGATTGTGTCAGAAATGTCTCATTTAATTTTTAAGTAAATCCCTAAAAAGTGAAACCAAAGTTCTCCTGCTGTCAGGCCCTGGTAAAATCATTTGTGTGTCTGTGTCGAGATCTTTGTACACTGTATCTGTGTGGTGTGCCATAGAGACCATCCTCTTCTTCAGCTGTGGGGGCAGGTACTTGGTGTAGATGCCTTTTTGAAGCCCTGAGGGAAACATCAGCTTCAAATGGAATTCTTGAGTCCTGGAACGTGCTGCTGCTGGTGACCTGTTGGTGCTGGCAGGCTTTGTGTCTAAGGATCCACCATTCACTTGGGGCTGTTTTTTTAACTGGTGTCCTTTTCACTCTAACAAAGCCAAGATTTCAGCTTTTGTCTCCATGAAATCCAAAAAGACTCCAGGATTCTCTTTCAAAACCATTCGTGGTGTTTAGTGAGATCTTATGGTTTTCCTTCCTTCCAGGCGTAAGTCCCTTCTAGGAACCAAATGTTGCCCAAGTGACCTAAACCAGTTGATACCATACATACACACATGGGACATGTACATCACATACACATGTATTTTCACACACAGAAGCCTAGGACTTAATGCTATGATGCAAATTCTGGGTTCTGAGAAATTCTCTTAAACTGTTAACAGCCTTGAGCATCTCTGCCAGCAGAGGCAAGTCCTCTGCCATCCAACCATCCATCTTCCTTCAAAGATTCTGTCTCTTTTCTTCCATAATCACAGGAAACTCAGGTACCCCCTCCCCAGGAATCCCAGCACACCTCTTGCTGTCACCATGTGCACTAATCTGCTCCTGCCCTACTTAAAACCAGAAATTGCTAACTGCAACTGACTCAAGCCAAAAATAATCATGCTTTCTACAGTGCTGCAGACAGAGCAAAGATTGCATCAACGTTCCCTCCCTAAGCCGTGCTCCTGGCTCCAGTGAGACTGCTCTGGTTACTGCCCTGCTCCAGCTGACTCAGAGGGGTAGCAGTGGTCTTCCCATTACGTAGGGTTTGTCAGAAACAAAGTGTGAATAACAGTAAGAATTGATTTGGCACATTATTCAAAAGCTTTGTTGCCTTTATTTCTGAAACCTGGCCTTTGCACCTCTGTTTTTCTCAGTTTTGATCACACAAGGGTTGTTCCCTTAATGTGAACACTAGAATTAGGATGGTAGGTTGTTTTGTGGTCAAAGGAGGAAGGAGTTGAGGGCCAGTGGATCCGGACACTCAGTGCCACTTGTCTGCCCTATTTGAAGGAAATGTTTGTCCCTCTCTTTACAGCCTAATTTCATTTAGTGTCTCAACTCGGTGTCATCTTCAGTAAATACCATTTGCTAATTTGCCAGAAGGCACAGTCTTAATAGAAACTTATCACCTCAAAACTGGTTGGTGAAGGCCGTGTACATACGGTTCTGGACAGTGTCTGTCTGTCTGTCTGTCTTTTTCTCTCTCGACAGTTTCTTCCATTCCAGAAAGTTGTCTGCAGTGATGCCATATATGATGCTGCATCCACTTCTCATATCCTAACACAACTGCCATGTGTTTTGCCTTTTGCATTAGCAGAGATTTTGGGGTTTCCTCCTTCTTCAACCTGAAGGTCTGTGATGATTTCTGATAGCTTAACAATGACTGTGTTGTTGGAAATGTGATTCTAGCTTTAAAGCTCCTTCCCCTGTACGTGGTTGTGTTTGCTCTCCTGGTGAAGCGTTTTTGGCTGACACGTAGAAGACAGTTCCTGCCATGGATGTGTGTGTGTGTGAGTACCTCCCGTTAGCCTTCCTCATGGGTGTAAGCTTTTTAGTGACCGTCTCTGAATTGCAGAATGTTTCCCAAAACATTTCATATTCAGAGTAGAAATGTTATGAAATTGCTTAGATCTGTTAAGCACATATCAACTTGGCATATAGAAAGGGAAGAATATGATGGACTGTGTTAGTTCTAAAAGCAGCAGCTCTTCATTGAAATTCTCTGGTTCAGATGAGATTCATGTTTCCCCCACGTGCTTTCTCAGTGTAAGGAAGAAAGAAAATCTTGATGCAAAAAAATTTACCATTTAAAATTTTATAGAGGTCTCTTCTTTCTCAGCCTCATTAGTTTAGTTTAATGATACTCAGCATGCTCACAGCAGTTATTTCATTGGTTTATTCCAATCCCATGAGTTCTTACAGTCTGATCAGATTAAATGTTGACTTCTGTACGTTTTGCACTGGGACAGAAAAGCACTGTCTTTCAGCTTTGAAAATATGCATTTTTTTCAATTAAAAAAGCAGCATTATAACAAAAGCCAAGCTATAAAGGTGTTCAAGATTGGGTCATTCTGCCAGTTTTTAAACGAATTCTGAATGTGACTAAAGAGTTAAAAGCCCTGTGTGTCTGTGTTGTGTATGCCAGGTGGTATAGTAGTAGGCAGTTGACTTAGCTGTAAGTGTGTTTTAAAAGTGTAAAATAAAATAAACAGAAAAACTCACTTGCACGGGTTGAAAAGTTCAGAAATGACACTTGTGAACGTAACACTGTAGTTTATAGATCTTAAGCTGCTAATTGTTGAGAGAGATTTACATTTGTCTTGTCTGATTGTCACAGATTTATCTGTGAGACTTTTACTGTATATAAAAAACTTTAAATAAAGACCTCAGCTATTAACACTGGCCTGATGTGTTTCGAAAGGAGGGGGGTGGACAGGATGAAAGAGAGGTGGTGTATGAGAACAGTGCTGAGCCCTAACAGCTTAAAATCTAAGCAAGTTCTCCATAGATGCCATCATCAAACTTCATCCTGTGATCAGCCAAACACCACCTGGGCATGGTGAGAGCACCTCAGCTGCATCGTTTGGTCCCTGTGGGCAACAGAGGAGGAAGAGCAGTGCTGTGTTCTTCCTCATCCATGTCCTCCCTCCAGTCTGCCGGAGCCTGAGACAGCCTCTGCAGTTTCACCACTGCCCCACAGGTGCCTGACCTGGTTGTGTCTTGCCCATCAGGGCACTTCTCTGGCCCCCCCCTACCCGCAGCTCTGGGAGCCTCTCGTTGGAGGTGGGCACAGTTACATGAGGTGACCTTCCCCAGGGGCATCTTTGAAGGACTGGGAACTGGTGCTGTATTGCCCACCTCTGACCAGGTCTGTGACCTGGACCGCCCTGGCTGAGAAGGGCTCAGGTCTGGCTCTTGCTTCTTTGGACTTTGTCCTTACTGGGCTTGCAGGGTCAGCTCAGTGCTGAGCTGCGTATGCAAAGCAAGGTGCATTTCTGGCCTCACCTGTATTTCTCACGTGGATCTTGTGATGGAGCAGCTCTGGGCCCCAGTTCAGCTTTGACAAGAATTCAGCTGTCAGGACAGCACTCACTAACCAAAAGCTCACCCACTCCTCTAAGGAAAGGTAAGAGTCTGTGTAGTGGTGTTTGGGCCACTATTCTAAGTGAGTTTTATCGACCATATTTCATAGAAGACTTTCTGAACTCACTAGTACTTACTTGTACAATCTGGAAGTGAGCAGATTCCTCATTGACATGGAGAAAATACTCATTGCTCTTGTTTGTTAGTTATAGAGCCTTGAGAACACCAAACAATGAGAATGGCAACAACTCCTTAAGGGGAAAGGGACCGAGTCACTTTCTGTTTTCAAGAAAAGATGCAAGTGCTGTGAACCCAGCAAGAGATCAAAAAGCGTAAGAGCTGTTTGCAGTGATCTCCTCCCCATGGTCTCCCCACAACCAGAATGCAGATTCTGGATGAAGCAGGTGCATGGGGCTGCTTTTGCTAGAGCTGTCTTGCTCAAGACAGGACACGGGTGCTGGTTGTGAAGTTCTGTGTTTCTGTGTCCTTTTGGGGCAGTCACCTCACAGGTGCTGGTTGGACTCTGTGGCTGTTGAACATAGCTCAGGATCAACAGGGGGGCATGACAACTGAGGGTGAAAGCAGTGGCCTCCTATTCCCACAGCAACAGTTCTAATCCCATAATTTAGAGGATTAGGAGTTGTTACTCAGCTTTTTGGTTAGTCCGTGGGAAGTGGGTTGATAGCTCCACCCACATCCTGGGGGGACAAACAGAGATGTGGCAAGGGTATGGCTGTGCTGGGTTGCCACAGTGGTGATGAGGGACAGGCTGGTCTTCCTCACTGCAGCAGTCATCCCAGGTCAAATTGCAACATACTGAGATGCCAATAGGAATTTTGGCAAGCAGACAGCTCCCTGCCACAAGACATCTGTCTTCAAGTTGTTTCTTAACAAACACTAGGTGCACTTTCTCTTTTAAAGATGGTGTTGGCTGGTGGTTTGTTCGCCTCAGTGGAGCCTCCCTCACTGATAAGAGTTCAGCAGAAGTGGGAAGTTGGTTCTCTGCTGCCTGAGTTAGCATGAAATGGTCCATCCTTGGGCACACCAGGCCAGACCCCCTCCGAGCTGAGGAATGACTCACACCATGTATGTGTGCTCTGCCTCTGTGCCAGCCTTGTGCCAGCCCTGGCCCAAAGGGGAAAAATAGGGAATGCATCCTGAGGAGAAAAGCAGGAACAGGATGGGAAGCTGTGGTGTGTTTTCAGCCTCCCTCCCTGGTGCAGTTTTGCCTGTAGCCCTGCCTGTGCACAACTGGTTTTCAATTTGCCTTGTAGTCATGAGGTCTGAAGGAGTTCAGAAGTTCCTCCAATACATACACAAAGGCACTTAAATCCTGCAGGAGTTAACTATCAGATCTCTGCCGTGACGGCTTTGGGGACATCTCTGTCTCCAGTTTCATTGTTTGAAGAAAAATTTTTATGCCCAGTGGTATGGTATGTAGGGACTAGCTATGGTATGTAGGGACTGGGAGCCCCAAGAAGTGGCCCACAAGCCTGTCTGGCCAGCACAGAAAAGTGGGCGAGTTGCTCCATCTCCTCACTGGGCTCCTCATTCCCAGGGGGTTCAGGCACTGCTGCTGCACCCATGTGTTTCTCTAGCCCCTTAGTGCGAGCAGGAGCTTGGGGCCAAGGCAACAACTGTTCATCCTTGGCCTTGCTGAAAACGTCGCTGCAGGAGAAGCCCCCGGCTCAGCAGGTGAGCGGACTGAGGGGGAGGGAGCTGTGAACCTGGGGCTCATCCTGCTCTCGGGCACACCCTGGGCGCTAAGTGGGGCATTTTGGAAATTAACTTCCTGCTTACGTGGAGGAGGGATCCTGAGAGGAGAACAGGGCGCATATGAGGAGCAGGTCACGTTTCACGGCAATGCTCCTCAGGGGAAGACATTCACGGCAATGACATCCCTGTGATTGCCCCCCAGCCCCGATCGCTGGCTCACGCCTCCTCAGGCAGGGGCGATCCTTGGCACAGGTGTAGGGCGTCTCCCTGGCTGCTCCGCGACTTGTTTGCGTTCTTTCCAAAATCGTTCCTTTGAAAGACCTTCCGCTTACTTCAGATCAGCTCTGGCCTCTGCATTAGTCACAGCTGCGTCTCCCTCCCGCTCCGGG
>NW_008608382.1:0-780 GCF_000691845.1 Merops nubicus
CCCGCGGCGCTTCACAGCCTCTCAAGTCTTCAAAGCCAGGAAACAGCCATTTCCCGCTACCTTCGCCCGTTCCCCGATAGCTTTCAAGGCGTCCACGTTTATTTTAAAAACTCTTCTGAGAGCCGCAGTAAACTGCGTTTGCTTGTAGCTACAAAGGAGAAAGTTAAGCATTTGTCTGTGCTGTTGTATAGGCAGCCGGTTGTTTTAATTAAAGGGTGGGGATCCGTGATATATACACCAGATAAAAGCAAATGCACAGAATAAACTAATTAAAACATTGTGTTTGGAACACATTTTATTTCTTTTTTTGATCTTAGTTGTGTTTTAAAGAAATGTCAGCGCACTATAAAGCAACCTTATTTCCCTTATAGTGTGCGGCGCTTTTCAAAGGCTAGTGTGATATATTTTAGAAAAGAAATCCCGCTGTGAAAGCTTGCGTGTCTTCTCTTTACCAAACTAAGCTCTTGTCAATCATGCCAAGGCATATCCAATCACCAAGTCCCTTTTTGGAAAGCAGCTCATCCCGCTGTGCTTTTATATATCACACCGCAGCATGTTTAGATGCATTTTTACTATCACTTCAGGAGCGATGACTGATGAGAGCGCAGTTACAGTACCGGCTTCCCCAAACGCCGGAGTTGCTAACAATTTGCCTGGCTATTGTGTGCGTGTTTTTCTCTCCCTCCTCCCCCTTTCCTGTCTCACGTTGCCTCTATTTGTCATGGACACTAAGATGTACGGGAATATCGGGGGCGGGGGGAGGGTATTAGCTTCCGAGGT
>NW_008608383.1:0-400 GCF_000691845.1 Merops nubicus
GGCCAAGTCCCAGCAGGGCTCTGGGGAAAGGGGAGGGGATGGGACCTGCAAGCAAGAGTCGAGGACAAGAGGGATAAAGCATCCTGACAGACCACATGCTGCTTCCCACCTGCCCTCTCAACCCTTTGGGACCATGAGCTGTGAGAAGCAAGAGCCTCAGGTCCCAGGGGATGTGATTTCCCCTGCAAATGAGGGGCTGCTTGCAGGACAGGACTGGGTGCCCTGATGGTGCAGGCTTCCCACAAGACCCCCCCTGGCCCCAATCCATCTCATCCTGCTCAGCACCAGTCACTCCCAGGGACCAGAGGCTTAAAAAACGAGGCCAGTGAATGGGTGAGCACGGGGGAAACAGAGTCCAGCCACTCTCCCACACATCCTGCCCCCGGGCTGGGAGAGCCAA
>NW_008608383.1:566-1402 GCF_000691845.1 Merops nubicus
GCTCTCCCCACCCACCCGGGGGCTGGGGCAGGGGCTGTGCCGGACCGGTTGAGCCCCCACCTCACCACCCGGGGCCAGGGAGAACCCACACGTGGGGCAGGGAGGACACGCCGGCTGCTCAGCCCCACTTTGTGATGTGCTGCCCCTCGGGGATCCGGCTCAGGAGGCCCTTTGATGTTGCTGCTTGGCAGACGGTTGCTGGAGACAGGGCACGGCTCACACCCTCGCCACCCCAGCCCCGGGAGGGGACCAGCCTGTTGTCACACCCGTTGTCAGGCTCCCCAACGAGTCTTCCCAGGGCCTGGGGGTAGACGGTGCTGTTAGTGCGGGCAGCCCAGGCGCCCCGGTGACCGCCGCCGCCTCCTGGGGGCTGGTGACAGGTCTGGTCCTGTCCCTGGCACCGGGAGGCTGCTGCAGTTCAGCCGTGGGATGCACGGAGCAGCCTGGAAGCAGAAGGGCAGCCGGCAGCCAGCGTCAGAGCCGTGGCCATGGGGGCAGCTCGTGGGGATGGGAGGTGAAGCTCTGCTCTCAGCAGGGCTGTTGGGACACCGGTCGGCACCGAGCTGGGGGAACTCATCGCCCCAGAGCTGGCACAGGGGTGCCAAAAGCAGAGCAGTGCTCCCTGAGGGACTGCTGGCAACCGGGAGCTAGCCAGAGTTCAGCGAGGAACTATTGGCAGGACACGCCAGAGCACGCAAGAGAACCATAAATCCTCCTGCTGCGGGGCCAGGATCCAGCCCACGGCTCTGCAGGGGCGAGGAGGGCACGTCTGCAGGGGGGAAAGGTTATCTCCTGCCCGGCCCCAGCTCCATCCCTCACAACAGGGTCTGGCCGGG
>NW_008608384.1:0-1132 GCF_000691845.1 Merops nubicus
AGAACTGGTTTTAGTGTGTAAGAAATCTATATGGACCATCTGGCAAGATGCAGTCATCTAATTTTTTAAGTCCAGCTTTTCCCACACAGGAATATGCTCAGAATGTCTCAAGCTCAAGGTGTCCAAAACTGAAGCCACGCTTAATCTTTCTAATTATTTTAATAATTAATCTTTTTTTCCATCTTTTTGCATCTTTCCATAATTTTCCATAATTAATCTTCACCATCTCGATTGCTTTTATTTGTTCTCAGAAGATAGAACTGCTCCAATTTTCTTTTTACATGGATAGATTTTACTACAGTATAACACTTAAAAATTGTTTTTTATTTGCTTTTTAATTTTTTTTTTTAAAAATTAACAATTTCATTGTTTAAAAATTATTAAACACTTCAAAACTGAAAAAAAAAGAAATAATAGTAAATAGCTTGAAAATGAACAAGGCATCACATAAAGTCTTGACCTTCATTATAAGTTTTGCTAATAAGAGTAATGATAAAAAAGAGGCTGAGTATTACAGCTTCATTTTAATCACACAACAGATGACAAATTATTGTAATGGAATCAAGCTGGTGTCATATTTAATCACTCGAGATACTAATTTCTTTTCATATCTTATAAACTCCTTCCTTAAATCCTGTGTGTCAGAGGAAATATTCATCTATTCTCTATGTAATTAGAAGAATTCAGACCTTGTTTGGTTGTATAAAGCATAAAAATTAGCTTTGTAAAGGGTATTTTTCTGCTGTTTTGGCTGTTTTCTTTATGAGGTTTACCCACAAACCTCATAAAGCCTGAGGTTTACTGAACCAAATATGCTTTGAAAAATTACAGATCCTTTGATTTCAGAAGATGGCCACTCAGAAATGGAAAAAATGAATGAACCCCTGTGAAGATTTGAAGGGTTCCTGAAAGTTTTTCTTATTTTTTAGAATTTATTCTGTTTTTGTTTGCCTTTGGAGCTGACATATCACCTTTCTGAGTCATAATATAGATTTTAATACATGTTCAGCACATTCACAGGGCTGAAGAATGAAGAGTTTTCCTTTTGCACTTCTTAGCTATATTTACATTCATGGTGTAGTCTTAACCAGCTCCTTTCTACCTAGATAAATGATTCCATTAGTAAATTAAA
>NW_008608384.1:1163-4778 GCF_000691845.1 Merops nubicus
TTATAATAATAACAAATTATTATTATAAAAATCTAACTCTAGGATTTCCTTTATTTCTCCCAGATGAAGCTAGCTAACTTTCCTCCATACATAGCATATGCTCTCAAGCTTGCAATTAATGATTTAAAAAATTAAAGGAATAAAAAGATCTAATTCATGTAATGAAGAAACATATTTATAGTCAATAATTTTTACCAGTGAGCCAGGCAAAGCTGAATTCCATCAGAGCATAAAATGTAGCTCACTTCATTCTTGTGAAACTCATCGTGTGTTTTTTCTTCTGAAAGTATTTTGAAGCTGTTGCTGAGATAGGGTGGTCAATAAATTGGAAAAATATCCCCCAAACATAAAGTTTTAATTGTTTTTTTTTAAATTCTTCTCCCCACTCTCAAGTCCATGTTGGTATTTATTGAAAATGTGAGCAGCAATTTTTTGAGTAAAAGGTTTTGTATCTCTGGATAAAACTCTGCCCAGATGGTAAATTCCTGATGGTCAGAGGTCGTTGTCCTTTTCCTTCAGTCTGGAAAGTGCAGCTTCATGTTTAAGACATCTCTGTTGCTGCTTCTGCTACTAGATAGATTATTCTTGTTTCACAGTTTAGTGGCACTATTTCAAGCTTCCCCTTTTTCCTTGTTTTGGTGATATTGAAGGTGTCTGGGCCTCACGGATTCAGCAGAAGGTGGATGCATTGCCAACTTTTGTTTGAGAACTTAACTCCTAAGCCTAAAACATCCTTTTAGGCTTAAAAACATCCAGCCTAAAACATCCTTAGATGTCTTGGGGGTATAGTTTCTCCTCCCTATAAAATACTCTTTGGTTGCTAATGTTTTTATAGGCAGCGTGGCATCTTTTCTTTCTTAGCACTTACTTCACTGAATATAAATAAATAATGGATGGTCTCACTTAATATCTGTAAACCCAAGTACAAGCCATACATTTCATTAATGCAGGAAGCAGAAGTGTTTGGAATTAATTTTCGTGGATAATTGTTCATTTTCAATAACCTCTGTTTCATGAGTCTATAGTAATTATCTAAATGATGACCGTGGTTATTGCATGATTAACACATTTTAATGAGGAGGAGATTCATTCGTTGAAAAGAAATGTGTGTTTTTTCCTTATGGCATGATTCCTGTTCTTTCCTTGATCAGTGGATTAAAAGAGTAACAAAATTTAGGCAAGTCTAGCACTGTTTAGTAGAACAGACAAATGTTCATGACCTCCCATTAACCTTCTCTCCATTCACACTCCTTTTACAATTGTACCATCAAATTCTTTTTGTCCACAATAGTATGGGGCTTAGAGGATTCCAAACTTCCTAAAAGGACATCTTCCTTTATAGATGTTGAAGCCAGAGACAACTGGACCTTGTGCCCTGGGGCTTCAGCATGATATTACAGTAGAAAAAGTTATTACATTTAATTTTAAAGGGCTAAACCACAAATTTATTTGTATTACAGGGTTCTGAAGAGAAGGAGGTGGCATGACTCAACAACGACTAACTACACCCCTTTGATTTAAAATTAGAGTTTTTTTTTTAGGCAGCTGTCCAAAATAAATAAACTGGGCTGTTGAAGTTATATTTATTAATAGAAAAATCAATATTCATCACAATACAAGTCTTAAATCATTAATTCAATACCATCATAACTCCCAACTGGGGGAATACATTATTGATGGTAACGTACTAACTGGTCTTCATCACCCAAATAGTTTCCCCACTCCCTGGATGTAGACACCTAGGATTTACCATATCATAAATAAAGATGAGGTCCCATTTTCCTTACACTGCAGCAAAAATCACCCCATTTGTAGTAAGAAAGATTCTCTGTCTTCATTATTAAAGGGTGTCTTAAACCTTAATTGTTTTACACACTCTCTTCAAGCTCAGAAATATTGTTAAAAAGAATTCTTGTTAAAAAAGGCATCTGTGTTCTACCTGAATTTTTAAATAAGTTCAGTGTTCATGATAAGCAGATAATTTTTTTAATTCAGTAGCTAAAACAAAATTGAGAAGAATAGGCAGTCTCTTGAACTGGAACTCTTCTTTTCCTAAGATTTTGTTATAAAAAATCTACTACATTGTCAACAAAACAACTTCAGATGCCTCATTTCATTTTATGGCCTCTTCAAATATTTTTGCAAGATCAAAAAATATCTGCTTAAAAAATAAAATAGCTTTATTTTTATCATTTGGAAAGGAAACATTTTATGGTAACAGAATGAAACATTTCATTTTAAACAAAGCTAATAGGAAATGGTTTTAACACTTTCAGAAATTCCTCTAATTCCTCCTTTTTATGCTTGAATCTTTTGCTGTTGCCATTATGAACTAGTGCTAAAAAATATTTTAAATCAGCCTGGATTAAATAACTGGTGTCTAAAGCACAGAGCTTGTGCTGAAAACTGTTCTTTTACATTTATCCTCTCCAAAAGTCACTCTTTCTGCACAGACATTCATTTATGTTCCTGATCTACAGCAAACACCTCATTTTTTGTTAAATCTTGGAAAAAAATGTTAGATAAAGAAAGTTATTTGTGTTCACCTCTGCAGTTTGATGAAGATACTTCATAGATACTTCTCTTAGCAGGAAATCAGATTTAACTTGACATTTAATAGTGCTGTGGGTTTTTTTCTTATATAAAAATATGATACCTCCTGGATCCATATGTGAAAGGTTTATTATAGACTTAGATGCTTCTGAAAATATATTGGGAAGGTAGGATTATTTGCTTATTATACTTAAGACACAGTGATGGCATTGCCTTGTTCTCTAACAGACACATCTTTGTTCTTTCCCCTGTGAGAAAGGAGAGCAGCCTAAGATGTGTACAAGCCTGTATTTACTTCAGATGATTTGGAGAACATATGAAATGGAAGAAAAACATGGGAGGGAAAAGGGTAACGTGGCCCTTACCAACACAACTGGGTGAATCAAAAACTTCATGTGTTCCTCATTGCATTTCCAACCTAACTACCACGCTGCACATTCCTGATGCCTCTGGCTGGCTTTGAAACTGGGTTATCTGTTCATTTAGTGAGGGAAGGTAGAGGAATTGCCAGTGCAGCTTTCTCTGTTTGCCCATCTCCTTTCTTTAAAGGGCATGAGCCGTCTGCTGTAGGCATGAGCTGCTTGTTAGCTGAGGTCAGCAGCAGGTCAGCTCTTTTCTCAGTGGGTTTTGCTACAGTCAGATTCAGCTACCACAGGGTTTTCTCCTTTCCTTTCCCAAGAGGAGGCAGTGAAGAAACCTAGAAGCACAATGAAGGTTAAAGAAGGGAATGGGGACCAATGGAGCAGTCCTGCAAAGTGGCATCTTGGCCAGTGTTTGTCCCTTCTTCTGCACAGAAGTGGAGCTTTGAGACAGCAGCACTGATGGATGCAGGTTCTGAAAAAATAGATGGAGATTTCAAATCTCCTTGTTAATCCTTAGTTAGTTCTTGTTGATTTGTTTTGTCTCCAAAACAAATTCAGACCCTCTGACAGTATTTTTGAGGCTTACACCATCCTGTCTACTACAACAGGCTCTGATGTACCCATGTTTGCTATCCTAAGCTACTGCCCCAAGGAAGCAGGGGTTACATCCTCATTTGATATTCACTTTTATTTATATATA
>NW_008608385.1:0-1136 GCF_000691845.1 Merops nubicus
CGCCGTGCAGGGCCAGGCTCCTGCTGGTCCTTTCTGCCTGGAAATGTGCATTTTGGTGGTTTTCTACCCAAGGAAGCCTGCTTGGCCATCCCTGGTCCGGAGCTTCGTTTGTTGAGGGTTGTGAAGGGGATGCAGATGAGGCTGGATCCAAACCCTGCAGAGGTCTGCACCATCCTGGAGCTGTGGCAGGGACAAAGGGACCAAAACATGGTGTGCTCCGGGAGTGGTGTCACTTGGCCCCCTGCCCTGGGGAGATCCTCCAGGGATGGAGCCCTGTTTGGACCAGCCCCCCAAACCAGGTCCCCACACGTTTTGGGAAGGAATGGGGTTGTCAGTGGTTGGAGGGAGATGCTGGTGCTCACACAGCACTTCTGTGGCAAGGATCTCCATCCTGGGGCTCCTCATGAGTTGCCAGCTCTTGGAGTCAGGGGATCCAGTGGGGCTCAATCAAAGTCCTGCAAACATCCTGAGCCTGTGCCATGGTGGGGCAGCACCCAGCACAAGGAATTTACCAAAGTCCTCTGAATTTTGAGCCAGTTTTGGGCAGCCTGACTCCTTATTTTCAGCTTTTCTGCTCTCTCACACGGTGTAAATAGATTCTTTCAGTTTTCCAAGTGCCAGAAAGAACTGAAAGAAAATGGTCAAGATGGATGTGTGTAAGCACCAGCCCTGCCTGCAGCACCTGCACTCATGGATGAGACAACAGATTGTTGTGGTACCCGCAAGCTGGGGGGAAATTTCAGTGGTTAATGGAGGGAGTGGGACAGGAGAAGCAAGGCAAGTCACGATGCTGGAGTTCCAGGACAGGCATGGGCAAAGCCAGGGTTTTCCATCCCTGTCCTGAGCTCCTCACCACTCTGCAGCCCAGCACGCAGCTAGAGCCCCTGCCTGTGCTACACATACCCCAGGTTTGGGAATTTCATTTGTGCAGACCTCCCACGTCTGCCAGATCCTCCCTTGGGGGGTGGATTTGCAGCCTGACCCTGGGAGCAGGGGCGGGGGGTGAGAGCTGAGCCAGCAGTGCATGGGTGGGAGGCAGGATGGCTTCACTGGCTGCCTGGGAGGGCTGAATTCTTCATGCAGAAGAAAAGGTCACACAGAGATTGAAAAGCAAATAAACAGCCAAGAGCCTTGGC
>NW_008608386.1:0-3915 GCF_000691845.1 Merops nubicus
TCTTGAGGCCTTTCAGGCCTTCAAGGGTCTGTCAGAAACCTGAGGGTAGACTTTTGAGCAGGGGCTGTTGGGACAGGACCAGGAGGAATCGTTTGGAACTAAAAGAGGGAGATTTAGAGCAGAGAGAAGGAAGAAATGTTTGACCCTGAGGGTGGTGAGCCCCTGGCCCAGGCTGCCCAGAGAGGTGGTCGCTGCCCCATCCCTGGAACCATCCCAGGGGAGGTTGGATGGAGCTCTGAGCACCCTGCTCTAGTTGGGGATGTTGGACTAGATTGCTTTGAAAGGTCCCTTCCAACCCGATACATTCTAGGATTCTCTAATTAGTAACCCACAGTTGAGTGTCTCCCTTCATCCCTCACTTCTCAACCCTTCTGGTTTGGCACTTTTTCTCACAAGAAAGCTGGGGAGGGACCTTCTACAAGGGCTTGTAGTGACAGGATGAGGGGTAGACATTTCAAACTGAAACAGGGTAGAGTTAAATTAGAAATGAGGAAGAAGTTCTTCACTGTGAGGGTGGTGAGACCCTGGCCCAGGTTGCCCAGGGAAGCTGTGGATGCTCCATCCCTGGAGGTGTCCCAGAACAGGTTGGATGGGGCTTGGAGCAACCTGCTCTAGTGGGAGGGGGCCCTGCCCGTGGCAGGGGGGGTGGGGGAGGGAGATCTTTAAGGTCCCTTCCAACCAAAACCATCAGGGGGTTGGAACTAGATGATCTTGAAGATCTCTTCCAACCCACACCATTCTATGACTCTGATTTTCAGCCTTTCTGGTTTGGCACCATCTCGTACCCATCTTTTCAATAACCCTCACCACAGTACTGGGACACTATTGTAGTCCCAATAGTGGGACTACAGCTCCAACATGGTTTTGGACACTCACCAGCGTGTCCTAACCACTGAAACATGATGCTGAGCAGCCCCAGGGGGAGGGATTTGAATTTGGTGAGTGCAGAGGGCATGAAAACGTTGCTTTGTTGCCATCAGCCAAGCTCGGTGCTTGAAAAAACACCCCACCCCTGGTGCAGGGCTGGAATTCAGGGGTTTGTTTTGCAGAGAAGACCTCTGGCAGCCTGAGCTGAGCTGAACCCAGCTCTGCACTGGGCTACAGGATGCAGTGATAACAAGCTTCCTGTCTTTGCCCCTTCCCAGTAAAACCAGATAGGAGCTGGTTTCCTCCAGGAGATAAGGATTTCGGAGGGGATGTGCTGAAGCAGCTCTTCAGGAGGAAATCATCAAGTTGGGAGATGATGGACAGTCTCTGCCAGGGAATTTCAGCCACAGCTGCTTTGAAAGGCAGCAGAAGGGGCTGTGCTGAAAGAGTTGTTAAAATCGTGCCAGCTCGACGTGGGCTCTTCCAAAGCAAAACGTTCTTCAAGTCAACAAGAGCTGATTTTTTATGGAAGGGCAGAGCCAGGATGGGCCTGTCGAGACACAGCCCAACCCCCTCAGACAGCTGGTGGACGTTCCACACCGTTCACCCCCAAAATGAGTCCCAAAATCAAGCGACTGCTGATTTAAAAAGCAGTAAGCTGGAAATTTCACAGTCAGCTGGGGAAATGGATTGGAAGGAACAGGAAATTTGAAGTAGCTAACATGATAACAGACTTTTTTAGTCCTCTTCCTGCTCGACTAACCTACATTGGCTCGGATTTTTGTCTTGGTTGCTTACAAATGATCTCCCAGTTACTCATTCCGTGGTCTCTCTGATGTTGTTTTTCAGGAGCTGAAGGTTACAGGCCTGTAATTTTGAAGCTCATCACCCAAATACTCATTGGAGAAGCATCAATTTATAAAACACCAGTGTAATGTGTCCCTTCCTCATCCTCCCTTCAACTCTAACCCTTTTTCCCTGCACTCCACACTGCCAGCTGCTGACTGTGGGGGAAGTTTTGGTACAAGAGGGATGGAAAATCCATTTCCTGAGGTTGCCACGTGAGGATGATGCAGGAGCAGCTTTCACACCACGTGATCTCCTATCTCAGCAGGGTTTGGGTCGGCTGAAAAAATGAGTCATGGAAAGTTAAATTGAAAGAGTGAAGTAATACCCTGCAGAGATCACAAAATTAGCAAAAAGTGAAGTTTGAAGAACTCAACGTTCAAAGAGTTTCAGTTCCTCTTTAAATCCTCCAGCTGGTTGCACAGTTCTGGTCCCAGTTGTGAAAAAAAAATGTGTTTTCCAGCTATAAATATTCATTTTTTCTCCTTTTGTGAGATTATTCCTGTGTGGAGTTGGATCAGGAAGGTGAGGACTCTCCACCCTTCTCCAGCAGCTCTACTCACTGGAGCATTCACAGAACGAGGTGGGTTGGAAGTGACCCCTGGAGGTCAACTAGATCCTACTCAACCAAGGGTCACCCACAGCAGGGTGACCACGTGGGGTTGGAATCTCCCCAGAGGAGACTCCACAACCTCCCTGGGCTGTCTGCTCCAGGCTCTGCCACCCTCAACACCAAAAAGTTTCTCCTCACCTGTGAGGGTTTGCAGCTTAGGCTTTGCCATAGCTCTGGCCATAGAATTTGGGTTTCTCCCACACTTCAGGACTCTGCTGAGCAGGTACCACAGATAACCCTCCACCCACCCCCTGGCTGCAGGGATTTCAAGCCTCACACTCTGCTCCATCAGCCCTGATGTGCTGGGAGGAGGATGTTCTCCACATCACAGCCCTGCACAGCCCTTGCCAGGGAGACATTGCTCCTCAGGGCCAACCTCAACCTCCCCTGGGGCAACCTGAGGCTGGTTTCCCCCTGTCAGGAGCTGGGCAGAGCCAGAAGGTCTCCCCTGAGCCTCCTTTGCTCCAGGCTCAGCACCCCCAGCTCCCTCAGCTGCTCCTCCCCACACTTGGCCTCTAGACCCTTCCCCAGCAGCTCCGTTGCCCTTCTCTGGCCACGCTCCAGCCCCTCAAGGTCCTTCTGGGAGGGAGGGGCCCAAAACTGCCCCCAGTTGGAGGCCTGTGTGACTCTCCCATCCCCACTCCTGACTCAGCCAGTCATGTGGATCTGAGCAAACAGTAAATCTGTCAAAAAAAAAACCCAAGAAGAAAAGTCCCCCAAAGACATAAAGCCAGGAGTCTTGGTTTCCCTAAAGCAGCACGTTGAAGATTGCCTGAAGGATTAGAAGGCAGCACGACCAGAGGAACCTGAGGCAGTCTGGAGTGTGAGCAGTGAGGAAACCCCAGGAGAATTCAGCCCCAGACAGGAACTGGTGACATCTCAGAGCCCCAGCCTGGGGAAGCCCAGGGCATCTACTGTGGGACATCAGGACTTTTGATCCTGTAGAAGGGACCTGGCACACCCAAGTGTCCCACAAAAGGGCCAGGCAGCCACTGTAGGAGAAGTTTTGTCTTTTATGAGGGGTGAGGATGACTTTGGTTCCCTGAAATGGAGTTAATTTTTCTTCTAGAGGAAGAAAAGGGTTCTTCTGGCCAAAGAAAAGGGGAATTGTTCACCAGTTGGCATCAACCAGCTTCTCAGAGTTCCTCAAAGAGCACAAAGACCCTACTGTCCTTGCTGGGCTTCCCCACCACCCATTCTGCCCGTGGAAAATGGCTCCTGAGTTCCTTCATCTCCTCACGTGGTGCTGTCCTGCCAGCCCTTCCCTCAGGCCAACAGTGGTGTCCTTGCTTCTGCTGAGATGTCTGAGGAGGTGGCTCCAGAAGAGGGGAGAGGAGGCTCCAGAAGAAGAGGGGGAGAAGGGACTCCAGAAGAGGGGAGAGGTGACTCCAGAAGAGGAGGAGGAGAGGTGACTCCAGGAGGAGAGAGAGGTGACTCCAGGAGGAGAGAGGGAGAAGTGGCTCTAGGAGAGGGCAGAGGTGACTCCAGAAGAAGAGGAGAGGGGACTCCAGGAGAAGAGGAGAGGGGACTCCAGGAGAAGAGGAGAGGGGACTCCAGGAGAAGAGGAGAGGGGACTCCAGGAGAAGAGG
>NW_008608386.1:4882-5109 GCF_000691845.1 Merops nubicus
CCTCCAGAAGAAGAGGAGAGGTGCCTCCAGAAGAGGGCAGAGGTGCCTCCACCTGCTGCACTCCACTCACGGCGGTTGGAAACTTTGGCCCACATCTAAAGCTCTGCCATTCCTGTGGATGTTGACACCTGAGTGCCCGACGGGAGCTTTTCCTTGGGAAGTTCCTCAGGGAGAGGTTTTGGGAAGGAGAGCCCAGGCTGAGAAGGCCACCAGCAGCCTGGCTTGGA
>NW_008608387.1:0-6417 GCF_000691845.1 Merops nubicus
TGGGCTCTGCTCACCACAACATCAAATTAGTAAGATCCTAAAATATTTTAAAAAAATTTATAAAAATGTGAACTGTAAGAATAAAGTATTATTGTAAATATTTGCAAATGTGGGTGTGTCTGCAACTGTGGCAACAAACCCCAGTAGCTTGGAATGTGGTGTCCTGGGTTCAGCTAGGATAGGGTTAATTTTCACAAGAAGCTGGGATAGGTCATGGTCTGGATATCCATCCAAACCAGCCAATGGCATATTCACTACCATACTGACATCATGCCTGCTATATAAGGGGAGGGATGGCTGGAGAAAAGGATGCATGACTTGAGCAAGCTGCAGCCATGTCAGATCAAGGCAATTCCAGTGCATTGAGTGTTTCATAGCACTCATTGGGCCCTGTGGTTTATGTCACTCATTTCATATATTATTCATTAGTATTATCATTATTACTGTTGTTTCTTCTCTTTTTGTGTTGTTCTAGTAAATTGTCCTTATGTAAACCTATAACATTTTACTTTTTTCTCCTGATTCTCCTCCCCACCCCACCATGGAAAGAGGTGGGGATGTGGAGAGTGGGGCGAATGAGCAAGTTGCCAGCTGGGTCTAAACCACAAAAAGGATCCTAAAAGTTGGATGTGTTTTGGCACCCAACACTGGGAACAAAGGGCTGAGATAAAAACAAATCTGACCAAAGCACATTAAAATGATTTTGTCATGCACATTTTATATATTAGTTAAATAGTCCATGGCCATAGTGTTTGTCCAGTTGTTCTCACGGTGGTGTGTTATGCAAAACCTTACTTGTTTTATATGCTCACTATTTAATTTCTTCAGAAGTAATTCCAAATAGTCTTCTGAAAATTCTTTTATTCTTCCAGTATTAGCTCTTTAAAAAAAAAAAAAAAAGTATGACCTCATTAACTATCCCATGGCCATCAGCAATTCTAGAACCTGGGGGGAGAAAAATGTAGTCATTTAAAATGTGTATAAGATTGCTGTAACAACTCAAACTTAAACCTACCTCCATATTCTCATGAGCTGGTCTTCTTTGGGACTTATTCTAATTGCTTTTTATCAATACATTTTTCTTTCATTTCATTATTCCTGTTATAATTCACAAAGGATATCCCACTCATTAATGAGAATTAGCAAGGCATTATTAAGATCAAATGACCTTTTTCTTTTTTTGCCCTTTTGCTCAAGGGCAACCACTACAGATCTTTCTGATATCCTAGGTAGAAGTAATTTATTTCATGGTGAATTATTCTTCAGTGCCAGATTCCCAATGTCATATGGAGCACACAGCGACAATCCTGTTCACAATATTACCAAGAGCATTTAGCAGCACTCTTTTATTGAAGGATTTCTCCCCTGAAGGTTGAAATGTTCATTGCTGGAAGCAGCACTACAGCTGGTGTACAAGATGAGAGGCATAACCCTGCTCTCAGTCCTAAAGGCAATTAAGTAGAGCCTTGAAGGGCATAGCTAACTAAAAGTGGATTTCTATTTTGTATGTACAATTTCCGTCAAAACCAACAAGTTTTAATTCTACATTACCAAAAGCAGTATTGGAACATGGATTAGCGTATTAAATCTACTACTACCTTCAAGCAGCAAAGAAGAGTCTACCTGTTTTACTCACCCTTACTAGACTACTGTCTTCATTTGCTCATACTATAAAAAAGAATTTAAGATGATAATATAGAAAGTTCTTGGTTTAGTTGTAAGTTCAAGTTAAAAGAAATTATTTGAATTCATAAAATCAAAGATCATAGTTTCCAGAAGTTGTTTTAATTGTTACTAAATAGTGATCTGATATTGTTCCTTCCAGTATGATTTGTCTTAATAGCTTCCCAAGAAGTCTGACTATGGATCTTCCCTGGTTTGGGTTTTTTTGTTAGACTTTTTATTTTTAGTCCACCTAGTCATTTTCTCAGAAGTTCTCTGGTACCAGTCCACAGTAATCTTCCAAAGGGCTGAATTAACTTGACTTTCTGCTATGTGTGTGAACATATGTAGTCTGCATACAGGTCTAGTAATTTGTTACAGCCCAACTTAAATGTCCCTTTTTCCAAATCATTTGGGACCTTCAGTTTTTCTACACACAGGCTATCACAACATCATATTAAGACATTACATTAATTAAGAGCACAACATAGTCTGCAGACCTCTTTTATATGCTTTTATTTTCCTATCATCCTAGTTAAGGTGGATATCACACAGTATTTGTTGTTCAGTCTGACATAACCTCTCACACAGTCATCTATTTCTGAATTTGCAGGTGTACCTTTCTTTCCTGTGGTTCATTGAGCTTCATCTGCCCATAAGCTGTCATTGTTACACTTTATTCCATGTAAAAAGGACTTGCTAATATATCTTCATTTCTAATACACAGACCATTTTTCTATTGAGTATCATCTGGCCTTAGTGATGAGGGCTCAGGTATACAGAACTAAACTGGCCAAATGAGTCACTCACACAGGGACATGGAAATTTGTGTTGAGGTTTTTGACATGCCCAGACAACTGGCTTCTTAAATGACTGTCTTATTTGAAAGTTGGAATTCTTTATAAAGAGTGAAATGATTTTTCCTCTAAAAAGAATTGGGTCTGTCATACAATGCCTAAATACAATGGTGTCTTAAAATTTCAAGACATACTCAAAGGAGTAAAGTGCTCTTTTTTCTTTTTGTGGAATTTTAGTGTGTAAATTGGATGTCTAAGTCCTTGAGGCACCCTAACAATTAAAGGGTTTTAAAAAAATTTCATACTCCTTAAGTGCTGTATTTATTTGTAATTGTGATGGTGAAACTGCACTTAAATGTCTTTTACTAACTTTGAATGTTTTATATAAAAAGCATACAAGGAGTGAAAAGAAGTGATGTGGAGAATCCATCTGCAGGCTTTGAAACAGTTCCTTGGTTTCTCTAATTGAATCTTATCTCCCACTGCATCCTGCTTAGTTAAAACAGCAAGAAAAAGATCAAAAAGTTAATACAGATGAGATACTCCTCCCTCAGAGGTTCAAGAATTTTTCAGTTCAATTTAATCTAGAGTGTCTGGAAAAAGGCAAGGAGCAGAAATAAACAGTGCTGTCACAACAAAAGAAAATCTTGCTAGATAGTAATAAAGTGGTTTGGGTTCATGCTGAAAGATAGAGAAAGAAGGTCTTGCAGTATATCAGGCTTGAGGATATTAGCTTTTTAAATAATACAGCCATCTTGGTCCTCTGTTTTGCTTCCAAGGGGAATGGAAACATAACTAGCAGCCAAACCCTGTATTTTATTGAAGTTGTTTGTTGTCCTTCTGTATCATTAATTCCCAGGCCTTTTTTTGTTGTTGTACCAAGAAACCTGTTATTAATTTACTATATATCTAGGAGACACTACTTTCCAACAGATGACTGAAAAGTCTATTTAATTCCTGCCGCTTTTCTGTAAACTCTTACTTAATTTCATCAAATGATCTCCCTTCTACAGCAAAAGGAGTGGCCCCTGAGGCTGCCAATTTTCTCCACTCCTGAAAATATTTCCTCCTGCCTCAAAATGAGAATTCTAATGGGCAGGACAGAGGTCCTTGTCAACTACAACAGAATTCTGGTACCCAGAAATCATGTTGTCGAAACTATTACTCTAGGACATTAGATGTTTGGGAGGCAACTCATATGATGTTCATGCTCCAATCAGATAGAACACAAACACAAGGTCACAATATCTAGCAATGTTTCTGTACATATTTTAGGGTAATAATCAATAAATCAGCTGCTGAGGATCCCAGCTTGCCTTAACCCATACCTTGGAACTACCAAATCTGTTGCTCTTAGTTTTTTAGCTGTCCTTTAACCTTTATATCTAAATATTTGAACTGAGGTTTGGTGTTGAAAGGAAGGAAGAATTGCTACCTAGACTGAAACTATTGTCAATGTATCCTAAATTTTATTTGATGTTAAAACCTGTCTGCTAGAATTCACCATTATTCCATATCAAAAAGGTTATTTCTTAGAAATTAAATATGTTTAGTAATGTGTTATTTCTTGCTGTAAAAATAGACAGTATTGATTTCTTTGGCTGTTAATTACAAGAGAAAATGCAAATATTTCTGTAGTAGGAAACACTGAAAAGTAGTGTATTATGTAGTACAACGTCCAAGGTAACATCAGTTTTGAAATTTTGAAGTTGAATGGGGTTTTTTGACCAAACTAACTGTTATCATTCGAGACAAAAAAATATCTTTCCTTAAGACAAAATACTTCACTGTACACAGGAGTTGGAAATCACACAGGGATTTTAAAGGATCCACTTTAAGTAAGACAACTGTTTAATAAGATTATCCAGTATGTCTTCTGGTCCAATAAATACATTGTATCAAATTAAGATACCTGGCAACAGGTTCAAAACAAGCCAGAGATTGTGTTTCCAAAAATTGGCTGGACAGATGATACAAAGAAGAATACATCAAGCATTATTAATTGTAAAATCATCAGCTTTGAGTAATCACTCATGACTTGTCTTAAATTCTTATTCCCCTTTCAAACAATTGGTATACAGTATTGTTTTTCGAGACTGCTGTTTGTGTCTCAGCCAATCTATTGTCAGGTGTGTTTTCAAGTACCTGTCTTCCTGCTGTCAGAGTGTGTTGTATGAGTTTTATGTTACTTCATATCTTGTACTGCTTCAGTGTACCTCAGAACAACAAAAAAATTGCAGTTGCAGGCACTTTGGAAGTGCTACTAAAGCTGTGAGACAAGCCATTAATATATTCTTAACTTGCTTAAGAATTCCTCAGCTATAGCCTAGAGTGGCATATGCTTATACTATTTCAACCATGTTCCAGACATAGCTACATCATTATGACAGCATACCTATGTTATTAAATTCCCCTCTATTCACTCTAATCCAGACTTTTTAGCAGAACTATCAAAAAACAGGCCACACAGAAACTCCTTTTGACTTTCTCAGCTGGGAAGAAATGAGAAATCTGCATCATACTCGGTATTTCCAATAAGAAAATACAATTTCAGTTCTCAAGATAACTTAGCAACCATCTGTCAGGGTTTGAGAATACCAGTTGTCACAGAGCAGTGAGGCATATGGTTCATAAGAAAGCGTGTTGATGTGCTGTGAGGAGCATCCTCTTGGGCACAGGAAGCAATGTCTCCCACCCTTGCCTGACGCTGCTGTTAATTGCAGTCATGGCTGGAAAGGAAAGGTATTGGCAGATACCTCTCTTTAGATGCTTTAAGTGGCACTTGTGGTACCTTGGGACAATGTGGGAATGGTGAAAAGTGGAATAATCCTGTAATAAAACTGGACGTAGTAGATTGCAATCATATTGGTGATAAAACTATAGAAAATTCATTTAAGAAAGATTTCAAGTTAATGTGAACAAAGTTTATGACATTTAGACATCAATATAAAAGGCAAGAGAAAACAAACTGAAAAAAAAAAGCACCCAAGCAAAGAAAATTTTCAGAAAAAATCAAAATTTGTGGTTATGATGTTACTTTATCTGTTTCCATAACAAAGGTTAGCTGGTAATATGGATGTCTAACATCCTCCTGAATGCATATCATATGTATACTATATATTCTAAATCTGACCCAAGCACATACTTTTTTTAGAGACACAAGCACCCTTTACTCTGTGTGTTAAACTTTGTCAGTATTTTCTGTTGTACTGACACTGAACCATAAAGTTTGTTGCAACAGGATATGACTGTGAGGCCCAAGCAGCCTGCCATCTTTCCCCTTAAGGCATCCCAGACCAGTTACCAGCACTATCAAACTAAGGCATTCAGTAATTTAGAATTTTGGTTTTGAACCCGTAAGGTTTGTCTGAGTCACAAACTGATAAGATAGTATCCACTCTAATGTTGTTAACTTCTTGATTCTTTAACATAGGGATACTAGTTCATAGTTTTTAAAGGTGTCCTGAGCATAAGAATGTCCAGTATTCAAATTGAAGATATCAGCCACAAGCTGTGACTTTTTTAGTAAATAACAAAGCTGAAAAATCACTCCTTAAAGAAAAACAGAGTCTCCACTGCTTGACCCCCAGAGGAGGTGTGTGGATTAACAATAAGACTTGTTTTGTTACTGGTTTTAAAAACTACACCAAGTATATGATGCTGACAAAGCATGATAATAACATGTATATTTATATCTGAAAATAAGGAAGGAAAAGCAAAATATCCTTTGGGTTTATCCTTTAAAGAAATCATTTCTTAATAATTGTCTCCATAATGAGTGCTTTATAATTTAATGTCCCTTCAAAAAACTCTGATTACTCACCCATGCCAGAATTTATACCTGCTGCTTTTTCTCTAACTATTCAGCACAAATTAGGCCCCTCACAGGTACTATTGGGTGAGCAAATAAAATAAAATTAAAAAAAAAATTGAACTGTTCTTGTTTCAAATATATATA
>NW_008608388.1:0-231 GCF_000691845.1 Merops nubicus
GTGCCCCTTTGGTACTGGATTGTGACACTTGGGAATAACAAAATTAACATGTGTGGGTTCTCTGGTGCTGAATATTTATTCTGAGCTTTCTGTTTGCAGCGTACCTTTGACACAGTAGCTGTTCTAGTATACCACAGGTTTGTTTTTTTTTTTTCAAATATATTGTTGTGGTTTGAGGCTTGGAATGGGGGGGTGACCTTCCAGCAAATGGGCGGACCCCGGGTGGGGGGG
>NW_008608388.1:366-1520 GCF_000691845.1 Merops nubicus
TTTGTATATTTTATTTTTTTGTATTTTCCCCCTAATCTTTGTATATATTATTTTCCTTACCTCCCTTTTTCGTTTTCTGTTCCTTGTTAAACAATATACTTCATTTTTTTTTCCAAAGTCTCTCTCTCTCTCTCGGGGGCGGGGGGGGAAGAGGCGAGTACATAGCTCTGTTCTGTGTGGGTCCTGCCCTGAACCCCTTTTCACACAGAACCAGGATATATATATACTGTGGTTTCTAATTTGGGGAAATTTTCAGAAACTTCAAATGCTAAAGCAACTTACTATTTTAATAGACATAAATGCCTGTAATATCCAGGAGAAAAAAAAATACTGATCTTTTTAGAAATTTTTTATTTAAAAAACTCTAGGACAGATAAAGTGCTGGGCTTTCTGTTCAAATCAGTAATTCTGCAGTGCGGTAGAACGAACATAGTTATATGGTACGTGTTGTTCTTAAGTCCAAGGGAGTGTGAAAAAATAATAATTCTACTCTTGATATAATTGCTGTATTTTCAACTGTCATTTTAAAACATTTATATTATAGTTTAATGCAAATTGCAAGCCACCATGTTTGAAAAATAGGAGAGCACTTCACTTAAGAACCTCATCCTTTCAAACTACTCTCACACTGAAAACAGCGTGCTACTTTTTGATGGCATTTTTATGATATGCAGTCTCACATGCACACATGTATGTGTGTATGGACATACTCTTTCCTCTAACTTGTGTTTCAGTCTTGTAGCTGGTTTATGCTTTCGGTCCCATGTGTGACCTTAATAGCTGCAACAGGAATTAAAATTTATCAATGTCTTTGGTGACTTAAACTGTCAGAAAGCAACAAGAGTGATGCATTTCTTGGCCGTACCATCTGGGGGAAAAAATTCACTTCCCAAATCCTTTTCCAAACATAAGGCTTTCTAAACTGTCAAAAGCTTACTTGGAAAACAAACCAAAAAGAGAGAGTGAAAAGTAAACAAACAAACAGACAAACAAGCCAGGTACTGAATACTTTTTGCAGATTAAGGAAATGCAGCTTTGTCTGAGTTTGGATGTAGTCTGCTATGTGAGAAATCCCCAAGCCATGTGCCCTTATGGGCACATTTAGTCAATTAAGGACAGTTATTTCAAACTACTGCTTGACTGTCATGCAAACT
>NW_008608389.1:0-540 GCF_000691845.1 Merops nubicus
ACCCCCCGAGGGACCCCCCAAAAATTGAGAAACCCACCCTGAAAGGGAAAAGCTAGAAGGGACCCGGGGGGGGGGATTGGGACCATCAAAATTTGGGGACCCCTCCAGAAAAATTTGGGGACTCCCAAAAAAACATGTGGGGCTGGGAAAATTGGGGGGGCATGGAAAATTTTGGGCGGTCCCCAAAGCCCATCAGCAGGGTACTGGAGGGAGGGGGGATGGCAGTTTGTGTTCCTTCTGGGGCATTTTGGGGGGGGTCTTGGTGGGAGGTGCCCCCAGAAATTTGGCTTGGGGTTGAAAAGGGTCGGGATGTTCCCAAAAATTAAAAGGGGTCCCCAAAAATTAAAGGGGGCTCCCAAAACTCATCAGGAGGGTGCTGGGGGAGGGGGAGGGCAGTTTGGTGGAGTCTAGGGAGGTTTTGGGGGTTCCCTGTGGAGGGGTCCACCCAAAATTGGGACTTAGTGTTAGAAAAGGTTGGGAGGTCCCCAAAAATTCGAAGGGGGGTCCCAAAACTTAAAGAGGGGGTTGTAGAGAGAACAC
>NW_008608390.1:0-309 GCF_000691845.1 Merops nubicus
TTGGCACCCAGCCCTGCAGCCTGCTCCCCGCTTCCCACCGCCCTGACCTGGCCCTGCCCAGATGGTGGCAAAGGGCTGGGCAAGGGGCAGCTGCCCCTGCAGACCTGCCTGGACAAAGAAAAGTCCCCCGTGATATTTGGGAGATGCTCCTCGACCACCTCGAGCCTGGCAGCCTCCCACCCGGGTCCCCTTCTGGCCAGCCCCTGCTCCAGCAGAACCTGGGTGGCTCCAGCAGGACCTGGGTACCTCCAGCAGGACCTGGGTGGCTCCAGGAGAACCTGGGTGGCTCCAGCAGAACCTGGGTGGCTC
>NW_008608390.1:508-1426 GCF_000691845.1 Merops nubicus
TGGGTGGCTCCAGGAAGACCTGGGTGGCTCTGACCCATCTCCAGGGGGTTTCTGGGGGTGGCCGGACCCTCCCTGGCCATCCTGCAGCTGGGTATCAGAAGGGCTCTGTAAATAGTCCAGGGGAGCAGGCTGTCCTCCCGTGAGAACCTGTTGAGTAGGGGTGCTGCAGCTAGCCACTGGGCTAGCAGAAGCCATGGGGGGTTCTGGCTGTGGGCCACGAAGAAGCTTTGTGCTAAGGGATTTGAGCCCATGGGGGAGAACCTCTTCCCCCACCATGGAAATAAAGCTGCACTGTGCTAACCCCACTGTAAATAGTCCAGGGGAGCAGGCTGTCCTCCCGTGAGAACCTGTTGAGTAGGGGTGCTGCAGCTAGCCACTGGGCTAGCAGAAGCCATGGGGGGTTCTGGCTGTGGGCCACGAAGAAGCTTTGTGCTAAGGGATTTGAGCCCATGGGGGAGAACCTCTTCCCCCACCATGGAAATAAAGCTGCACTGTGCTAACCCCACACAGCTTTGCCTCTGCTCTTTGACCCAACCCAGCCCCCCCAAAGCCATGGGGGGCTACCCCATCTCTGTCTGCCTGAGCCAAGACCCCCCCCCCCACATCTCCCAGCACAAGCTGGAGGAGCTCCAGAGGGGCTGGGTGCCACGTGGGACAGGAGGGCACGGGGCTGTGGGTGCCCCATAGATGGGCACAGGCTCTGTTGGGCACGTGCAGAAGGTGCCCCTGGGCCACTGCTGCTGGCCAGGGATGGTCACAGCTCGGCCACATCTGCTGCAGGACCCTTGGGCTGTGCCTGGAGGTCTCTTCCCCACCAAGCTGGGGTCTGCAGGAGGAGAGCAGCCACGCAGGCAGCAGCCTGGTGGGTTTTGCTGCACCCAGAAGGACCTTCTGGATCATAGAATCATAGAATCCTTT
>NW_008608391.1:0-353 GCF_000691845.1 Merops nubicus
GCCCGCACCGCAGTCCGCACCCCCGCCCGCCCCTCCGGGCCCGCTGTCATCGCCGTGCCGCGCAGGGTTGTCGCCTTATCAGTAGCTGAGACGTTTGATCCTTCTCCCCTTTCTCTTGTGAACCAGTGGAGGAGCGTGTCCATCCCCTCAGGTGTGCAAGGGAGAGAGGAAAAAAAAAAATCAAACTCAAGTTCCTTGTGCTGCTGGGCTTTGCTGCCGGGAATGGTGCTGGAACCCAAACACTCGGCTCTTTCCATAAAACGCTAGGCCAGAGAGGCCAAAGTGAGCTCACGACTGTGTTTTATATCTCTCGGGGACCTGTGTATTGCTGGAATTGCTTTTTATGGCTGGTG
>NW_008608391.1:410-5836 GCF_000691845.1 Merops nubicus
TGGGCAACCTTGTCATGTCCCCTAAAAGTAGCATTGTCGGGCTAATGGAGGGGGTTTCCCTTTCTGGGAGCTGTGAAGGGGGTCTTTGCGGTCTTTTACTGGGTGTGCTGGGAGCACGCTGGGGCGAATGGTCCTGCAGAAGGCCAAGCATCCCAGTTAGGCCAGCAAAAATGAGGAAAGGGCAGCTTCCTGCATCCGCCGTGGCTTTAATCCACATCGATATTTGCATCGTGTGAGTCACACCGTGTATACCCACGAGTTATTTTCTTCTCAAGAAGGGTTGTGTTTTAGAAAGGGGGGGGGGGGAATTTGGCAACGTGTGTATTTCTACCTCGTTAACTTCAGTCAAGCGCTTTTCAATGCTTTCGGTGCTGATTGTCTGTGTCTGGGGGGTTCAAGTACTTTTCCCCTACGGCCGGCGTGTGTCTCCCCCTCCTTGGTTCAGATAGGAATCGTTCACCCAAACTTTCAGGGTTTCATTAGCGCTCAGTCCCCTCCACAGCTGCAGCCCCTCTTCCCGTCCCTCCCCGCCCATTCGCTCGGTCCCCGCAGGCGCCCGGGGCTGCAGGGCCCAGTGCAGCCCCGGGGAAGGACGATGGCACCGGAGGGGCGATGGAAAACCCTCCCCGGAGTTGGAAACGTTTCACTCCACACAAAGGGTCTCCTGGCTTGCACTGCGTCCCTGCTTCGCTTAACTTCCCTCCCTGGCCTTCCCTTGCTTTTCATCTTCCCACTAAGAGCTGTATTATTGTATGGATTTGCTCGGCTTTGTAGGCGAGCGCCGATGTATGTTTGAAGCGGAGTGAATACTCCCAGCCCATGCTGCTTTGAGGGCTCTAATGAGTGATGGGCGAAGGGACAGAAGAAAAAAAACAACCCAAAGCCACCCCTCCCTCCAGCGCATAAAGGCTGTTAACATGTATTGAGATCCCTTTCAACACAGAATTAGCTGAAAAGACACGGAGAGACATTCCGGGGGGGAATCCGTGACTCCGAGATGTATGGCGAGTGTTTGTTCTCCGCAGAAACTTTGCTCTTGGGAAGGGGACAGGGCACTTAGCGGCAGGAATTTGCTCCGCGCAGGTGGCTTTGAACCGGCGCTCTCAGACCCCAGCGCTGGGGACGGGCCGGGGGTGCCCCTGTCCCCGCGGCAGGTGCCGGGGGAGGGGGCGGCTCCGTCCCGGTGGGTCTTCGTGGTGCTTCACCCACTCTTCCTCCCGCGTCCCCAAGTTTCCCCCCTCCCCTCCACACCTGCCTCCCCGTCCCTCGCTGGCAGCGGGGTGAAGATGCTCGGCCCTGGCTGGGCCCGTCCTGCGGCGCGTTTTAGCGGAGCGGGGGTGTATGGGGGGGGACGGGACTGCAGCCGATTTGGTTGGGGAGGGAGCGTAGGATGAGGCCCTGGAGGGGGATAGATGGTGAAGGGGGGTCTGCCCCTGTCTGCAGCACCCTCTCCATGTACCCGTCTCCCCGCAGCGCTGCAAGGACAAGCTGAACGCCCTGGCTATCTCGGTGATGAACCAGTGGCCCGGGGTGAAGCTGCGGGTGACCGAGGGCTGGGACGAGGACGGCCACCACTCCGAGGAGTCCCTGCACTACGAGGGCCGCGCCGTGGACATCACCACCTCGGACCGGGACCGCAGCAAGTACGGCATGCTGGCCCGCCTGGCCGTCGAGGCCGGCTTCGACTGGGTCTACTACGAGTCCAAGGCGCACATCCACTGCTCTGTCAAAGCAGGTAAGGCGGGCAGCCTGCCCAGGGACACGCCGCGGTGGCGGAGGACACCCCTGCGTCACGGCTCAGCCCCCTTGAGCCTCCCCTGCCCTGCCCGATGCCGTCCGGGCTCCCTCCTCCCGGTCCTGGCAGGGTCCCCATCACCCTGCCCACCCCGTCGGGGCTCCTCCGGGGATGCAGAGCAGAGCCCCCGGGGGCAGAGCCTGCCTCCCTCCTCCTCTTCGTGACCCCGCTGGCACTGGGGTGGGGAAAGCAAGGAGAGGGGGGAAAAAGGGGAAAGAAAAAAACCCCAAGCAGCCAGCTGCAGCACTTTTTGACAGCATTTTTATTTGTGTAATTTGCTTGCCCTGCCTTCCCACGAGCGCTGCGTGCAGCCACACACCCTTCTCCTCCCCCCGTGGGATTCGCAGCTTTCCCCATCCAAAGAGCATGTTCAACACAAACACTAGTGGCCGTCTCCACTGGCTGCATGCCTTACTCGAGATCGCTAATCTCCGAGTGGGAGCCGGCCAGGAAAATAAATAAGAAACGTGGTCCCCTGCCTTCTTCAGTGGTAGCCGCTAGGAAATTCCCAGATAGGGATACACATACACATAATTTTTTCCCTCCCCTCCCCTGTGCTTAGAACGCCACACGCTGTCTCAAGCCGGGAACAGCTCGCAAGAAATCCCCGACTGGCTGCGTTTATTTTCTTGGCGCTTGACACTATTTTGGGGGGAGCAAAATGGTTGGCAAGTGCCACCCCTCCACCTTCACACCCCTCACACTACCTCACCCCGCTGCGAGGTGGCTAAGGCGCTTTTTAATAGCATCCTCTACCCCAGCATTCTGCTGGAAGTGTCAAGAAACACCTTGGTTGCAAAAGAAAATAATGGGCTTTCTTTAAATATAGCCGTTTGCTTCAAAACCAGCAGCCCCACGGCAGGGAAACCGGGCTGGCCTTGCCATGCCTGTCTGCAAGCAGGGCTCATCCCTCACACTCCAGCCCCAAGCTCCCCAGGGGCTGAGCAGAGGTAGCACCCCTCCCATCCCATGTAGGCTTTGTCCTGAGAACCTGCTACCACTTTTGTTCAGCTCCCCGGTCCTTTCTAGCCCAAAGGAGGCCCTGGAAAGCTGTCAGCCTTGTGGCTGTATGAAACATCCCTTTCAGTAGCAAAGATGGTCTTCACAGGGCAAGGTGTCTGACGACCTCAGCGCAAGCGCACCCCTTAATCCACTCCCGCAGCTATTTCCTAGGAGTGGAGTAACCCCAAGCTGCTCATTGAGATTCGGAACACACGGACTTGGGGGCAAAATTTAGAGGGTGTCAGGCAGGGTCGTGTGACTGTACCACGCGGGCTGCAAGGGAGCCGGCTTGAATTCCACCCGCTCAGCCTGATTTCAAACTGTCCAAACCTCGTTTCATGACAGAGCATCTTATGAGAAGATTAAATCCCATAATGCCAGGCAGGAAGATTCTTTATCTAGATCTCTGTTTGCAAAAAGTATGATCCCGGAGACTGGAATGCAAAGAAGAGTTCCCCCAAGGCCTGAATTATTGTCACCAGGATAGAGGAGGGAGAGGCAGGGGTGGTAAAAGGGACATTGATAATGCGCTACAGCAAGTATTTAGAGCGAGCTTCTACATTTAAAATTCAAATACAGATCTTGAGTGCCTTGGAAAAGTGGCTCTGCTGTGCAAATAGTGCTTGGAAGGTCCTGGGTTTTTTGGAGAGTATGTGTGTGAATTGGCACATAGGGTTTCTGCACCTGAACAAATAGGGAGGGGGAGAAAAGGGGGGGAAGAAGCTGGGAAAAAAATGGAAGTGTCCTCTCTTCCAAGAGTGTCTGCATTTATTACATGAATCAGAATGACAATGCTGATCCTTTATTGGATTTTAATTAGAGAACCCAAACAAGCACTGCTCAAAGAAGCAGATTTTCACACCTCTGCCAATTCACTGGCATGTTTGTAGAGCTGCTACACTACTAGATCTATTCATCAAGTCCCTGAATATGCAAACAAAGCTCTAGCCAGACCTTCACTGCCGGCTTGTAGGAAGGTGTAGTTTGCTAGCAGAGGGCTCCACATAAAGCACATAGCTTGTTTGTTGCCATGTCCTCCCTGAAGAGGCCTTGGAGATCTCGCTGCTTCATTTCTGAAGGAGAAGTGATAAAGTCGTTAGCAAATCAATAACGGTCTAATTTTCACCCTTCCTGTCCTTCCTGAGAAAGTCATTAGGAGCCACTATAAGGTTTTATTTAAATCATAAGAGCTTCAGTCCCAGCCACAGAGGCAAAACATAAAATCTGACTGGCTTTAGGAGGTAAATCACCAGGACTCTGAACTGGCATAGGGAGCAACTAGGAGAACCCCGGGGAAGGCAGGAGTGTCAACAGCTGTAGCAATTACACTTGCTACTGTGACATACTGTGGGCTACTACCCAATATTTAGAAAATCAGAACTCCTAGGAGCACTGCAGAGTCCATCGGTTAAGCCAGCGAGCAGGCTGGAGCAGGGCAGAGGTCCTCTCCACCACCCCACGTGTGTCTGAGCTTGAGAAGGGGGTTTGCAAGAGACCCTTCAAGTCTCATTGCTATTTCTGCTTTCTTTGAAACAATAATTATTCCTCTCAGTGGCACTGGAAAGCAGCAGCAGTCAGTGACAGTGTTTGATATCTCAACTTGGAGTAACTCAGGAGCTGGAGGAGGTGGAGGAGGAATGTGCTCAGGTCCAGCACAGGTGTGAGACTGTCTGGGGATCACATGCCCTGGGACAGGGAACAACATCCTCCTTCCAGAGGGGTGGGAGAGGCAACGAAGATGTTTGGTTGTCTTTTTTGTTTGGTTGTTTGTTTTTTGTTTTGTTTTGTTTTGTTTTCTGGAAAGAGGAGTGAAATGGAATGCTGTGGATGCCAGGCAGGGCTGTTACAAGAGGTGGCCTGTGCCTCAGCAGCTACCATGCCAAGGCAGCACAGGATTGGTGCCACGTGGTGGAGGGAGGCTCAGGAAACCTGGGCCGTTGATTTCCAGTGGAGCGATGGGCAAATTCATGTGCCACTCAGGGCAAAGCCTCCCTCTGCTCTCTGCTGTGTGCTGTCCTAGATGGGCTCTTGGAGTAAGAGCTGTGTGGGGATCCTGAGCATTGTGAGGGTGGATGCTCACCTAGGGAGAAACCTTATTCCAGCAAAAGTGCTCGGCTTTGAAAGCCTGTGAGTTGTCTGGCACCAGGTGTCGATGCAGGGCAAACAGCAGCCAAGTGGGAAACTCTTCCAGAAGAGATTTCCCCTGGAACAGCTTTCTCAGCAGAAATATTTTGGCCCACGTCCTTCATAAGACAAACCAGGCTTGTAACTCGTGTCCCAGAGGGAGGTGCACCAGCTCAAGTGTGGCAGGAAGAGAACTCTCACTTGACCCCCGAGCGCAAACGGGACACGTTCGTAGATGAGGATGGAGAAATTTCAGAGGGGAGCGAGGCTGCATCCTGTGCCCTGTGCTTCTCGGGTGGGTTGGGGTGGCCAGGGAAGCCATGTGTCTCCTCGTGCCCCATGTCCCGGCCCAGCAGGTGCCTCCTCTAACCCCACTGTGCCTCTCTCCTTGCACAGAAAACTCGGTGGCCGCCAAATCAGGGGGCTGCTTCCCCGGCACGGCCACAGTGCACCTGGAGCAAGGCGGCACCAAGCTGGTGAAGGACCTGAGCCCCGGGGACCGGGT
>NW_008608392.1:0-7522 GCF_000691845.1 Merops nubicus
TGAAACCTGTGTGGCTCCGAGAGCAGCTGTTGGGCAGGATGCTGGGCAGAAGCTGATCTGGGGGGCAGGGGCCCAGCCCGGGGGCAGCCTGTTGAGGAGGTCTTTTCTGTTCCAGAATCCGAGTCTGAAGGAGAAGAGGGCGACTGACCTGTGAAACTGTCCTCAGTAAAGCAAACAGCTGTAGATGTGTCATGTCTCATGTGTCCTTCTTGATTCTTTACATCCTACCTCCCTGTATCAAGCATGATATAAGGGCTCTCATGGCAATTTATTTTAACCATTTTCTATAGGTATTGAAATACTGGGTTTAGTTTTTAAATCATGTTTTAAGTAGCTTACAGGAGCTATTCTAGATTTGACTCTTACCCTTCATTTGTCCTTTCAGTTATATTCTACCTCCTGTATTTTCTACTGTAATAATGTAATTTAAGGCCTTCCACAATGAAATCCATTTTATCCCTTGGGTTTTCTATCTCTGTTGGAGTAGACATGAGATGGGTGGATGAGATTTATGGCAGTTCTGTTTGCAAATTAAACTGTTAAAAGCCTCTGAAGTGAAGAGGCCCTGTGGCCTGTGTCATAACTCAGTGTGACACTTCAGTCTGTCCCACTTGCTCCAAATAACCCTGTTCATAGCTGGCTGTCCCTCTGCAAGGACTTTGTCCTCCCTTCATGGCATTTGCAGCACAGAGCAATCCTGTCGCTCTGCTGTCCTGCTGGAGAGAAGCTGTTCTGGTGGCAGCCACCAGTAACCAGAGACATGAGTGGCCTCTGGGAGCCTGCTGGCTGTCCCAGGTGTGGCCGCCTTCCTGAGGGGTTGCCACGTGTCTACTCAGGGGGTCTTGCTACCTCTCTTCCCCTAGCAGCACAAGCAGAGCCACTCCCCCTGCAGCTGCCCTGGGCTGGGCAGCTGCTTTGTGCTGCTCTGTCAAGGCCACAGCTGCTGGCAGGTAAGGCAGGTGAACTCCAACCCTGACAGGTTAAACCAAACAGCTGCTCTGCACCCTGAAACTTTGAATTCTTAGTGGGAATTCTCAAGATTTGGTAAAACGAGTTAAGTCTATTACTGTAAGCTAATAACAAGCATTAACTGAAATACTGATAACCAGAGTACATCTACTAAAATTAAAGGGAAAAAATTAAATTGGCTATCACAGTGCAGTCCGTGTTCAATGCTACAGTGATCTTCCCTACTTTGTAACCTTTTTTGTAACAAATAAAGGCCATCCTTACACTTCACCTCAAGGGCTGTCTCTCTTCTCTTACTCAGTAAAGCAGCAGCATTGACACCAGCAGGTAAAAACTAGCCCCAGGTCTTCTGCTATTCAAATGACAGTTAGTTAAATAAAACAAACCTAAAATACTTTTTTGCCATTAGAAGCCCTATTTTGTAGAATAGAGAGTGCTCTTTTCCACACTCTAATAAGAAAGTAGCCCAGGATTTTTATTTGCCAAGGAATAACAACCAGGTTCATAAACTTTTTTAAATAAGTTTTATGCCAGCAGCTGGATTAAACTTCAGTTTGCAAAAAAGTAGTAATACAAAAATGGCCATTTACAAAATAACTGTACACAATAAATATTTAATATTTTCTGCGTTTCTTTGGTGGACTGGCCTCTGTCCCAGTCTGCTCAGCGACGGGCGGCGCTGCCCTTTTCTGCTTGTTCAGAGGGAAGAAGAAAGGGTGTTTCAGTGCTTCCTCCAGAGTGATGCGCTTGGCCGGGTCATACTCCAGCATCTTTTCAATGAGGTCGAAGAGGTTCTCGTGGTCGGAATCGTGGCAGGTCATAAACGCCTTCGTAAAGGAAACATGGGGGGTTTTTAATCTTACCCCTCCACCTGAAGCTCTTCCCCAGGGCGCTGTGCTCTGCCCTTACCTTGAGCGGCTTGCAGCGCCTGGAGACGTATCTGCCGGCGGTGCTGTGCTCGTCCCAGTCCAGCCGGTCCTGGCGGAAGTACTTGCGCTTCCTGGAACAGACCCACCCCAGCCCTCACTCAGAGGTGCCGCTCTGTCCCCTCGCCAGCAGCTCAGCAACGGGTCTGTACACAACCTGGCAACTCGGCTGGGGACAGGCTACAAGAGCGGCCAGCAGGAGGATGAAGCTGAGTTTATTCAACTTTTTTAAAAAACCTTCCATTAAACCAAATCTGAAAATATTTAAATTAAAACTATAGCAGCCCAGGTATGGAAAAATGTCATTACCTTGTTTTCTTTATCATATGATTGGGCAAAGGCCCCAGTATGCGCTCCATCATTGCGAGGTGCTCCTTGCTGTCATGCGTCTGGAGGGAAATCAAGAGACCTTTTTGTTCATTGTTGGAGGAAATCACCAAGAACCACCCACTAACCTTACTTCATTTTTGACTGTGCCCTGCAACCACGAATCGCCAAAAAAGAGGCTGTATAGTAAGCTGTTTCCTGATCCCCTCTGTGGGAGGGTTTTTTTCCCCTTGACCCTGCCTTTTTTCCTCTCCATAAATTTGAAGTTTCAGCAGTACTGGCAAGATGACAGAACTCGGGTATTTGAGCAGTACTTGCTGATGGTGACAGATGAAACTACATCTGTTGTTAGTGTGGCTTCTGAATTACTACAGGCCAGTCCTCCCCAGCAGGCTGCTGCTAAAACGTTTACTGGAAGGGATCTGCAGCACTCTGCTGAGCGAGTTGCTGTGTGCCTTCCCCTCCCGCTGTCCCCAGCCTGGCCCTGCAGAGCCGGAGCCACGTCCCCCCAGCCCCCGCCTCGCCCCGGCGCAACGCTGGCTGCAGGTGCCGCCCGGCCTACCGGAAACACCGTGAACCCCAGGTAGTACTCGATGAGGATGCAGCCGATGCTCCAGACATCGCACGGCTGCGCCCAGCCCAGCGCTGCGGAGAGATTCACAAGGTCGGCGTTTATACCAGTCTGAACACTTCAGCTACTGAAGCAAGACCCACAAAGCTTACGTAGCACAGGTCAACAGTGCAGAAGCTTAGAAAAGCTCAGCCCCAGCCTCTACTGACCTAGGATGACTTCAGGAGCTCTGTAGTGTCTTGTGGACACCAACGTGCTGTGATATTCGTCGTCGTATGTCGCGCTTCCAAAGTCCACAATTTTGATATCGGGATTTTTTAGCATGCGTTCATCACATTTCTAAAATGAAACGCAGTGCCAGTGACCAGCTAAAGCCAGGCAGTGGCTGAGGGGGTGGGGGGAAGAGGACTGCAACTTACCAGTTCAGGGTTATACTCCTCTGTATACTCGGACGTCACAAATAAAATGTTCTCTGGTTTCAGATCCGTATGTGTCAACTTGTTCAAATGCAAAACTGCAAGGCAACGACTCTAAGTTAGCAAATTTCACGAAGGAAATTGTAAGAAGTAAAGCAGCCCAGAACCACACTTACAGTTCACGGACTTGCAGATCTGATAGGCCATCTTCCTGATGTGGTCCAGCCTGAAGGGCAGAAAGCCATTCTCCTTAATGAAGTCGTACGTGCTGAGCCCCAGCAGCTCAAAAACAATGCAGACGTGTCCATAGTACTCAAACCACTCTAACATCTTGACACAGCGACTGCAAGAGCGGGAGAAGACGTGACTTGTGAGAGGGAGCCCTGCAACGCCGACACCCACGCCACCCGCGGCGAGAGCGACGCCCAGGACTCTGCAAGCCACAGCACAGGTGTCTCTACTCACTACGTGCTGCTGGGGTCCGACGCGTTCAAATGCTCCAGCACCTTTATTTCTGCGTGAGCTGCCTCAGAGTACCTATCAACGTTTTTTACTATTTTCACAGCCACGTGTCTGTTCTCCCTGAAAAGACAGGTTTTAGCAGTGAGCAGAACAATAACTGGTTTTAACTGAGACTATTCAGCAATCTTCACCATAGGCATTGTTTATAACAATGGCAAACTTAACAGGAGAAGGTATTTTTTTATGTACATACCAACTCAATGTAACCAAAAACCATCTATGCACAAAGAAAACTAACATTTAATTTTTAAATTCTGAAAATGTACTCGATACCTCAGATAGTGATTTTATTCTTTAAGGTTAAAAGCCCCATTTACCTCCTCATTGTATTCATCTATGCTGGCCTAATGCTGGAGAAACTCCCACATCTCACAGCCTCACACGACTGTCAGTCAAGAATGACAAGCCTTCAATCATTTCAGTACAAATGTAACTGAGGTGTCAAATGTCTTCTCCAGAAAGCAAATCTAATTTCACAGATTTCTGCACACAGCCCAAGTGCCATCAAACACAGAACACATTCTTGATTTGTACTACCCTCGCCGCTAGAACCCAAATGGTGTTCACGTTAAGGTCGGTGAGGCCAGAGACCTTGGTCACTGCACAGACCGGGGGGTGAGAGCCAGGCAGGGGCAGGCAGCTTCACCCCACATTTTCTAGGCCCCCTCCCCTCATCAGCCCTTGAACTCTACCAGGCTGGGGCCCCTGCAGGAGCCATCCCCATCGCCTCACACCCCAGTCCTGGGCAGGTGCCAGAATTTGTGTCTGTTTGAGGAACTGAAGATGAAACCTGATAGAACCAGAAAGCCCTTCATGAAGCACTGAGAGGAAGAGAAGTGACAGGTAGTGAGTGACAGACTTACGCTTTGCGATCGATGCACTCCACCACTTTTCCAAAAGCACCTTCACCCAAGGTAGCAACAACCTCATCTATAAAGAAAAGAACTCTCAGTCACAGAAGTTGTGAAGTGACTCAGCTATTAAAAAAAAAAAACAAGCAAACAAAAATAAACCAAAAAGAATAAGTACTATCACTGAAGCTATTCTAGACTGTGCTGCTTTAAATTGTAAATATCTAGTTTGAGAAATGCTATTGGACAACGCTCATCAAGGCACATTTACAGGGCTCTCATTCTAGTAGGTTCATTAACTTCATTTACTGTATTTGGGGGGAAAAAAGGGAAAAAAGAAAAAGAAATATATTTAAGTTCTACAGAAAAACAGTAACAAACCCCACCCCCCAAAAAAAACAAAAGACAGAAAGAAAAGACTTCCAAAGCCCCCTCACGTCTTATGCTAAAAGAACTTATTCTATCTCAAAAGTTAATAGATTTTTAAAAATATTCTATACATCTTGCACTTAGTACGTCTCCACTCTGACAGATCAGGTGACCCTCCTCATCATCCTCTACACTCCTGGATCTTTTCCTTCGATGACTCTTCTGGAACGGCACCAAGATCGTCCAGCCCATCAATAAACCCGAGTGAATTCAGGTCAGAATACGAATTCATTCAGCAGGGAGATATTCAGGCATTCAGATACGCGCCAGGCCACACACAGTTGGCAGGAGCAATTTCAAATTCAGCCCCCGGAAATTCACAGGGCACATAGTTTATGTTACAGGAGAAAAACATGGCAAGGAACAGATTTTCAGATGAGATACTCAAAGTGGCAAGGCAACAAAAAATTACAAACACAATCGTTTTTCTGTCAAAAGATGGGTTCACTGAATTTTACTTTAGCATTTCAGTGCCCATTAGTTTTTTTTAAAGCAAAAGGATTTAATAAGTGTCTTATATATCTAAAAATAGCCTTGTGGCCAAATTAAAATAACCATTTTAAGTCATCAAGATTAAATAACTGAATATTTGGCAAGATTTTTTAAAAAAAACATAAATAGCATATACATTTACTTTAGGCTGTCTCAGCTGAGGATCTTAAATTACAAATCCTATCTTCAGCTTTTTTATGAGTTAAATATGTAACACAGATCAGAAAAACTGCCCTGCTAGTGGGCAGACATCATACATATCTGATTCTACAGATTTCTCAGTGATACTCAAAACATTTTACTAAGTAAATTTTTTTAAAAAATACAAGTCTGACATTATCTCCTTGCTATTTCAAGTGATATTTAGTCCAAGGCCAGTTTAAAACCTTGCGTTTGGATTTTCAAGTAGGGCTGAAATACATGCTTGTCATACTAAAACTTTGGCAGGCACGAAGCGATGCCTGTGGTTTAAGTACTCCAATTGATGGTTATTATTCATTCATCTGCTCAAATAAATCCAGCTAACAAACAGCAAGACTACACTGTGTGCTATCAAAAGTATACCTACAAACTACACATTTTCACTGAAAGAAGTAAAATCCTAGCAAAAAGAATGATCTAATATTAGCTAAAAGAATGAACTATCAATAATATTGACAGAATTCCCCAAATCCCCACACTCAATTACTACTGCCTAGATGAGAATCTTCTTAAAATAAACAAAATCCTCAATTAAAACTGGTCACACCACCTGTGAATGATGACGATGATAGGTAGTGTGGTGTGCCTTGTATTTCCTTTTGTAACTACTCATCCTACTGTGACCCGAGGACTGGGAACTGTGATGCCCAGCATCGCACACTTGGTTGTACTCATTCCTGTACTCTTCAACGTAGCGTCGGTCCTGGCGGTCTCTGCCACTTACACACTGGGTTTCTGAATGCCCACTGCAGACAAAGGATCAAGGGAACTCCGTTAGAACAGTTCTAGCGTCCCCACCAAGGCAACTTTTTGCTTTAAGCTGCAAGACATCTCTCTTGAAATATCTTCGACTCAAAAATGAATACAGGATCAGATGACCCTGATGGAAAATACGCTTGCTGAATCAGAACTCAAAAAGTCACTTACCTGTCAGGAAGTTCAGAAGGGTCATTCTTGCAGCACTTGTTCTCCTGTGCACCGCTTAAGGATCTCCTCTTCCTCTTATTAGCACTGTCACATCTTCTGTGAGCTGGACTTTCCTTCTCATCCCAGTCAGGATAATTAGTTTGTCTGGAGTTCCGCATCTGTTAACAGAGACATTTTGTTCTTTGAATTACACTCCATGGACAAACAATTCATTTTCAAAGCCATTAATTATCAAAACGACATCATAGTGAAGACCGTCTTTTTCCTCATCTCCCCAATTTTAGCTTTTTCTCCGATTTCTTCCACATTGTTTTTTACAAAGAACTTCTACAAGTAAACATTTTTGATAGGGGAACATAACCAATAACCGACTTGTTACAGAAGATTTTAGAAGAGGCATCGTGGCTCAAATATTAAACACACACCACGGATGATATTTCTGCAAAGTTGCTCAGGAACCCCATGGTGCATATGCTTGGAAAAAGGAGGGGCTTCCGTGTGCTTAAGAGGGGCGTAGAAATGCTACTCAGCGAGATTTAAGGAACCTGTAAACTTGTACCAGGCTTCTCTCGACACATTCCCGAAAAACTCCTTATGCCAAATTAAAATTACAAAAGAACTTCTGTCATCTCCTCGTTACTTAGGTCGAAGAGGACAAGTTAAGTAACTCGCCCCATGATTTTCATTTCCCTGTTCAATGCAATGGCGATGCTGCGAAGCGGGACGCGGGCGCTGCCCCAAGGGGGACTGGCACACCTAACGAGGAGACGCCGGGTGGGGCCCACGCCGGCAGGCAAGGGTCCCTGTCCCCCGGCACCCCTGCTCCGCAAGAGGCCCCGGCCCCCACCCCGACCCGGGGCACGGGGAAGGGCTCCGGCCTGCCTCGCTGGA
>NW_008608393.1:0-532 GCF_000691845.1 Merops nubicus
GCTGAGAAACCTGCTGCCTGTAGGCTCTGCCCACGTGTGTCTGCCCCAGGACCCTCTTGCAGGGGCAGGTCGTGGCCCCCTGCCACTCTGCTGGTGCTCGGGCAGGGTCTGGGGCCGGGAGCAGAGCTGGCAGTGGGAGCTAAGCCCCAGAGCTGTGCAGGTTGCCCCATGGCTTTGACAGAGGGAATGGAGCTACTTCTGGGAGCCCAGTGTGGAGACGTGGCCCACAGGGCTGGCCTGTGGGTTGGTCTGGATGCTGCTCTCCCCCTTTCCTGTCCTGTGGGCTGTGATGGGGACCACATCCCCTGGAGCTGGGGGGCAGCATCTCCCCCATGGGAGAATCCTCAAGCTGGCCTGTCCCTATGTCCCTGTGCAGGGTCATCCGGAGCTCCCCGAGGGACAGAAGGGGCCAGAGCAGTGTCTGTTTCTGGCTGCCCTGAGGACCAGATCCCAAATCCATCCCTTCCTTGCATGGCTGGTCCACAGCAGCTCCACTGGTCCCGCTGTGGTGAGGAGGGTCCTTTGTGGATGG
>NW_008608393.1:619-835 GCF_000691845.1 Merops nubicus
CCTGCCCTCCCCAACTGTCCTCATCCCACATCCTGCAGGAGCTGTCTGGGCTCCCTGGCTCGGGGCTGAGCTGGGCTGCCAAGGCGTGTTGGTTTTGGCCGTGCCCCGTGTAATGCAGCATTTTTTCCCAGAGCCTTTAGGAAACAGGCTTGCAGTTTTTTCCCTTCCTTCCCGCAGCGTTTTGGCCTTGCTGGGGATGGGTGGGTGGCCGTGGGA
>NW_008608394.1:0-2250 GCF_000691845.1 Merops nubicus
AAAACACACGAATGTCCCCCAAAAACCGGGCCGGGCTGGGCTGGGTTGGGCTGTCCCGAGCGGGAGGAGGCGGTCCCGTCCTTCCCCACCACACCCCACCCCATCCCCCATATCCCCGCGGGGGCTGAACACGGGGATGCCTCGCAGGGAACCCGGGCTGGAGAGGGAAAACGTACGAGGGGTCCTGATGGGACAACCTGTGCTCCCGAAGGACGGCCGCAGGACCGTGTCCCCGCCTGCTTTGTGCCCGCATCGCCCAGGGAGCCGGGGCGCGGGGATCTCAGCATCTCTCTGGACCATGGCTCCAAGGCGCCGGCCTCCCTGGAAGCCCGGGGAGACCCCTACCCGTGCGGGAAATTCCCGTATCTCCTGTAGGCCCTTCACCTTAAGACGTGTGATTCGTTAATACGCGAACTAACACCGGACAAAGCTTTTTCCGCTGACCGAAGAGACGATACAGGCAATGGGCTTCCCCTTCGCACCCCTCTCCTCAGAAGGCGGCCCCGCTCCTTTCCCCGCACCCACCCGGCGGAAGGAGCTGGAGGCAGGCCAGGAGGAGCAGCTTAACCCTTCCCTGCCTCCTCCGCTCCCTGGGAACTTCAGTAAAATAACAGGGCCTCTCGTTGTCCGACAGAGTTACATTGCTGAATGAGGGAGGTAAATTATCCACTCACTGGGAAAGGTTTTTATACTGCCACGCAGATGGTAAATTCTTGCTCTGAGTTTGTTGTATTGGTCTGTATTTATTTGTAACGTGACTGCTTAAACATGATTATAGAAAAGTGCATTGTTAATACCTGACAAGTCACATAATACAAGAGGGCTCATATCTTGCATGTTTCTGGACACTATTATTTACAGGATCCTACAAAAAGACATTTGGAAAATCAACCACGTTTTCCCAGTGCTACTTATTTTTGTCCTGTGGACCAAGGGGAAAAAAAAAAAAAATGACAGCTACATTAGTTAAACCCAAAGAATAACCTGTTGGGTTTATAGCTCTCCTCCTTCGCAGCTAACAGAGTTAGACATTCATTTAAACAGCTGTGAATCTTATTGTGAGGATGTTTTCGTGGGGTAAAAAAGGGATTACAAGAAGGCAGCAAAAAGGCTTTCTAATGTAAACCAGAAGAGATGCACTTTTCCCCCCGTAGTGCTCATTCAAAGATCAGCATGTTTTTTTGTGGAAAAAAAAAAAGTAATTTGCTGTGAGCCCAAGTTGTGAACTGTGAGCTCTAGGGTAGCATTTAATAATAGAAAATGACATCAAAATCTGTATATTTGCCTAGCACTTGTACTCAAAATTCACAAGGTGATTTTCTTTTCAGTACAAAGCGCATCAATGTATTTCTTTATCTATAAAATAGCTGCTTTTTAAAAGCCGATAGAGCACCTGATTTTTTTTTAAAAGTCTGATTGATATTTAGGTTGACCAAGCGCTGTCTGGAGATGTTTCCATTAACATTTTTGTTTGATTAGGCTGAAAAGGGGTTAAAAGTAACTGTAGTCTCACAGTCAACAGAAAGCTATTGAAATGTTTGATTATCCCTGCAGCAAAGGAAAAAAGATAGTAATATAGCAGCAACCTCTCTTGGGGTAAAGTCGAGATTTAATAACCTAGGACCAAAGCAATTGTTCAAATCAAGCAAAAGGAATTTCAAAATATTTTCAAATACAACCTATTTCCTTGTGTTTATTTTGATCAAGATGAGTTCAGATAAATAGCCTTCTTCCACGGAAAGCAATAGAAATGTCACCATTGACTCCAGGGAGGTCAGGATTGATGCCTGGACATCATGTGGGAAAATTAATTTAATATTCCGCAAAACAGTGCAGTTAGAGTCAATATTCATGGTCTGTTTTCTCCCTGTTTTGTGAGATTTTAAAATTATTACTATTTAATCAAATCACTGTCCTAGAATTCACTGACGGAAAAGATCTACCAGATCGAGTGATCTGTCTTTTTTTGAATGCAATGCTTCTTTGTGGTTTGGGGTTTTGATTTGTTTTGTTTTGGTTTTTTTTATGAATGCCCCATGGAGCGCAGTTTTTAAATGTCCCAGGTAATAAGGGCTCCTTAAAGGGTCTTGCTGCACGATGTAATGGATCTCTGACTATGATCAAATCCTGCTGTTTCTTGCTATGCAGGAAGTCTTTCCAAATTAGTCTAACACCAGGGCCAAGCACTGTGACTAATAGGCATAACTGCACTGTTCATGCTATCTGTAAGGCAGGTTCAACAGGGAAACG
>NW_008608394.1:2281-4591 GCF_000691845.1 Merops nubicus
AATAAGAATGTGCTTGTTACTGCATGGACTAAGGGGCAAAATCTCTGAGAAAAAATGCAAGGGAATGGTTTTGAGAGTTTAAAAATGAAGCATAAATAATTATGCAAAGACACTTTGCTCCAGAGGTACTTTGTCAATAACAGATTTAGATAAACTGAAGTAAAATTAAAAACTGCTCGACAGCAACCTCAGGGGAAGGTACCTGTACTTCGGGATCTTCACATACTTCTTGACCAGTGTCACTGAGTTTGGGCTAAGCGGAAGAAGAAACTGTGACAGTCAGTGTTGAATTCTATTAACCTACAAAAATACCTAATCCAGAGAAGCAGATACATTTTGTTTAACGGTGGCTTGTTAGATCCTACCCACTTCAGCCAGTATTGTGTCCAATAACTCGTGTCTGACAAAAGCATAATTTCCAGGAAGGCTTGAAAGCAGCAAATAGCGATGAATTAATCACTTCCCTGAGAAGTGTCCTACAAATGAGTGCTTTCCTTCACATGTGAGTTTGTCTGGCTCTAGTTTCCACCTATTTGTTCAGGCTATTTCTTTCCCCACTAGGTTAAAGGGACCTTCTACACCTCACAGTTCCATCTCTTGGGAGCACTTCATGTTGTAAACCAGCCCCCTAAGAAAAGACATGCTCCAAGACCATCTTGTACAACACTTCTTGATTTCAAAACATAAGCGTGGGAGGGCAAGTTCTATTCTCTATGCTCTTCAAAATTTCAATATCTCTTTGAAAAAAAAAAAAAAATGAGTGAGACAGAGCATCATTACCCTGCCTGGATATACAGTTGAGGGAATGGCTTGTAAGGGAAAGGCTGGAAGTTAAAGTATAAATTGAGCAGCTGTGACAGAGAGAGATCCCAGAAGCCACATTTTGCTGTTGACTGAAGATGAAATTTCATTTTGTTACATGCTCACACAGAATTTGACGCTACCTGTTTGAATAAATATTGCTTCTTCTTCTTCTTAATACTGGGTGTTGGCCTTTAAGATATAAAGAAAAAAAAAATGCTTAAAGAATAGAGGAAACATCGGAAGCTCCTCTGCAAGTAAAAGTCAGGATTGCCCTGTCCTTTAGTGAAACCCAAAGGAAACCTCTTGCAGTGCCTTCTCTGTGACACCTTGTGGAGGTTGTACCCTGTAGACCAGTCTGCCTCCACAGCCAAAGCTCTGCCCAGAGAAGTTCCAAGAGCCAGAGAGGTGTCCAGGGCTGGAAGACTTCCAAGGGCCTCCAGGAGGTCCTCGAGGTCCTTATGGAGGACGACAGGAGCTGTGGGTTACCCCGATCCCACCCGGTGGTAGCTGGCTAGGTGGATCCTTGAAAGGGAAACTGCTCCCAAAAATTTTGTGCAAACCTCCTTCGCAGTTTAACAGACATTGGTTTCCAAAGTGGAGTTCTTATTCAGGTTTCACTGCTGGGAAACTATTAACCTCTACAGTCATGTTCATTTACTGTGACACTTGTTTTAGCCCCGGACAAAGAATGCGTTTGATAAAATGAGGGCAATATCTTTTTCGTTTATAGAGGCAATTAGCTACACACTCTCTGTTGTCAGAGCGACACAGCATCAATCACGGGCAGAGATCGGTTTCTTTAAAAGTTAAATTCCCTGCTGTTGGCTCTGCCAGTGTTTTAGTCATAGGCATTATGTTTACTTTGGGGACGAAAATGTGTTTCACCGTGGCAAGGGAAACAAAAAGCTTTGGATGCGGGCAGCTTTGTCAAGGGAAGACAGAATATTCTGCTACTTTAGATAAAGAGGGGAGATAAGGTACGTGATTTGCTGCTGCAGCTTTAATCGCGGTTATTATGGCTTATGGTGACACGGTTCGCTGAAGTCTACGGGATTGCTGCTTTCTCATGAAGCTCGTCCCTTCAAGGATTTTACAGCCTTACCTCAAACATCAGATTAATCAATAAATCGCCATATACTATTTTGAGTTCTCTTGTGCATGAACCCCGGGGCGAAACATTTCTACCCACCCCCAGTATTTTTGCCTCTCGGGTAATTTGTCAGGGTGCAGGTTTTTTTCGACTTTGCTGAGTTTCCAGCTTTGCCCTCATGAAAGCCTACCAACAAGCTACAAAGATCAATGCCAGATTATCTTCTCTGGACGAGAAAGACGCAGCGCTCATTTCTTGGCTATTCCGCAGAAACTTCAAGAGGAAAACAAACAAACAAACAAAACAAAAAAAAAAGGCGGCGATGAGCGAAGGAAGTGGCGCGCCCTTCCTCGCCTTTTCTCAGAGCTTCACTGCGTTATTTCAATGAAAACAACCGGCGGAGCCAGTCGGGGGCC
>NW_008608394.1:4622-5098 GCF_000691845.1 Merops nubicus
CTGCGCCAAGAGCCGCCAAGGCCCGCGCCGCCCGCCATCATTCAGCTCTGCTGCGCAGGGCAAGGGGGAGGGGGAACGGGAGCAGAAAACGGGTTTGATCTTCGAAACATTTCGCTGTTATTTCGAGCAGCTCGGTGGAGGCTCGGAGCTTGCCAGGCGCCGTGAGGGCGCGGGCGCTGCGCGGAGCTGCGCGGTAGGGGCCCGCCCCGCTACTACCGCCGTGCGCAGCGCTCACAAATCACCGCTTCAAAACACGAGAGGGAAACCTCGTCGTGCTTCATGTCCTGTGTGGAGTAGCTCTAACGCAGATTTGTCTTCGTTAGTTTCCAACATTCACCCCCTCTAAAAAACCCCATCCTCCGTCTAAAAGCATGAGAAATTCGGCCCTGAATTTTCAGAGCAACGATCGCGCCCTTGCGCAACCGAGAGGCATTCCCAGCTCCCCCGCCTGCCTTCTCGGCTTCGTTTTTGAGGGT
>NW_008608395.1:0-2835 GCF_000691845.1 Merops nubicus
TTCTATGATTCTATGCTCATGGCAGAGATATCACACTGCATATAGATCACGAGTCTTCAGACCTTCTTGTATCAGCCCAGAGCATAGCTACACATGAAATCAACACTGACTCTGTCAATCCCTGTGGAAAGTCCTTCCCTAGTACTATGAAGTCTATAGGTAGGGAAGCTAGAGGATTGTAGACATTATTTTGATTAGACTCAATCCCAGATGTGGATATTTTCTACTGTGTGTAGTCCAATCACAAATGCAGACATATTCTTTAGCCTGTGACCAAGTTAGAGGAATCTGAGGACTGCTGTAACCTTCATGTCTGACCTTAAGTCACTATAGAGGCTTATATTACTTATACTATTGAAAGGGTCACCATCCTGGAATTTTACAACTCTTTGGTTCTCTGATTTCTTTGTGATATTTGTGTAAAAACGACTGCTTTTTTAGCAGCCAGTTTCTTCAGTGGGCATCTGACAAGGACTGTCATTCATGAAGAAAATATTCCTTTGGTTTTCAAATTGACACACATCAGAATGAAAAGCCTCTTCAAGCTGTTTATTTTAAGATCTATAAATGAATTCATTTTCTGTGTTGGAACAACCACAAAATAATGTTAATTAACAAATAGCAATGGTAAAGATTGCAGTGGTGATCACTGTATAATGAGTTGCATTGCTTGCACACTTGTATCAATGATAAGCGTATACAAAAAGGGAAAAGAAACTACCCCATGTAGTGGTTCTGCCAGTAAATAATTTATAAGTAGAACAAGACTAAAATAAGAACAATAGGACTTTTTATTTTTAGTGCTTACAGAAATTACTTTTAACGAGAAAAAAGAAAATTTACAAATATCTGCTGAACGTCATTTGTCATTTGTCACATCAGCAGATGTGAGATTAAAAATTATGAATGCTGTAATTTGGTCATTCTGAATGTAACTAATTAAATGAGATCATTAGTGAAACACCAATTGGATACAGTATTATTACATTGCTCTATTGTGAATACAGTTGATTTAAGAAATCTTTTTTTCTCAAAGACTGGATCTAAATATATATTAGAATATCCCTATGGTCAGTTGGTGTCAGCTGTCCTGGCTGTGTCCCCTCCCAGTGTTTTGTGCATCCCAAACCTACTCACTGGTGTGATGGTGTGAGAAGCAGAAAAGGCCTTGACTCTGTGTAAGCACTGCTCAACAGTAAGGAAAACATCCCTGTGCTATAAACACTGCTTTCACCACTAATCTAAAACATAGTCCCCAAGTATGAAGAACATTAACTTTATCCCAACCAAAACCAATGCATAACATAATGTAACATGACTGTTCTTATTGGCTTCACCAGAAGTATTACCTGCAAATATGTATTTTTAAAATTAGCCTTTAATTGCTTTCTGGTTTAAATATTTCTGATCAGGGGGAAAATGCATCATTGGATGCCTCACTGTCGTTGCTGTGTTAAATCAAACCACTAGAATCTATACACTTCTAACACTTGCACTATCACACCACAGCCTAGAATATCAACTCTGGAGCTGACAGTAAGTGGGTTGCTTAGCAGCAGCAAAGTGCGAAGGGTTAGAAAGTCAGGGACATATTTGGATACTCACTGACTTGAAGAATTTCCTCTTAAACCTATGTTGCTCTTGAAATTTATACAGAAGTTACTTTCCTTAGTTTTTAAGTGGTAAAGGAATGATGAAATATTTCTCTCTAGCTACATTTGCACTCCCTTACTCCTTCCCAGACTGCCTGAAGTGCTGGGGTTACAGCTCCAGCCCAGAATGTGGGTTGGCATATGGATGATGCCCACAACCAGGCAAGAAAGACCCTCCTGATTAGTTTTCACTCAGGGTCTGGCCAGCCTTGGGTGGGAACTGATTAGGAGATCATCAACAGGTGCCCCCACCTTCCACATTAACTTGGAGGTGGGACAAGAATCCACCTCTATAAGAGCTGACTCTACTTAGGATGCAGCTGGGAGGTCTGCATGTATGGTGGGTGTATTGGGGGCTGGGTGGGGGGTGTTGGCTATTGGAAGGACTTCCTGAATCTTTACATCAAGTGGAGTTCCTAGGGTGGCAAAGGCAGAACATGGAGCTGTCTCTGAGTCCCTGCTGTGTAATTGGGCTCATGGCCTGGCTGCTACCATCGCCCATGGCTTGGCTCCTTGCCTGGCTTGCTCCCTTTTTCATGTCCACTGTGGTGGGTGATGCATTGACTTGTTCTTCCCTCTGGTTGTCTGGCACTTTGGATCTCTGGTGTGTGATGTGGGAGTGAAGGGAGGAGTTTGGCTGCTGGTCTGTCTGTTAATGATAATATTGGTCTCTCTTGGGCAAGGATTCAGCTGAAGACTGAGATAATATCAGGCTTTCCTGCTCCGCTGCTGATAGAAATTACCAAATAGTTCTTCCTCCTCTCTTACAATAATTCTCTGAAAAATCAAGATTAACAGCCTAAATAGACTCGTAGTTAAGTAGACTTGTAAATTCAGAAACTTACTGAAAAAAATATTATCAATTTTAAAAACTTGAATGTGCTGGAATAAAACTCTGCCTATACATAGCACAGTTTTGGTTTTTTTTTCAGCCATTCTTTTGCCAAAACAAACTAATCTTTTTGCAGTATGATTTGCTAGCCCTTACCTCAGACTCACTATTTTCTTTATTCAATTGTTTGCATATTATCCTATTAGGCTAACTAAACAATGCAAAATTATTCCTTTAGGTCTAAGACAGATATCTGCTTCCCCTAATATTAAAAGTATTCATATTGTGGACTTTTTTTGTAGGTGAAGTGCTGCGGTTTAAATTCCAGCCCTGAATGAGGGTTGACATGTG
>NW_008608396.1:0-8891 GCF_000691845.1 Merops nubicus
TATATTATTAATTATTTTTTTTTTTTTAAAGCTGAACCAAGTTTACAGGAAACAGGCTACATTTGACAGATTTAACATTTGATTACAAAGCCATAGCTTGTCTGTGGCTTTGTAATCAAATGAAGAGTGTAATGTAGGAATGTCCAACTCGGGGCCTACAAGAAAGCAGGGGAGGGACTGTTCACAAGGGTTTATAGTGATAGGACAAGGGGTAATGGCTTTAAGATAGAAAAGGATAGATTTAGGTTAGACTTTAGGAAAAAGTTCTTCAATATGTGGGTGATAGACCACTGGAATAGGTTGCCCAGAGAGGTGGTGGAGGCCCCATCCCTGGAGACATTCAAGATCAGGCTGGATGAAGCTCTCAGTAGCTTGATCTAGTTGGAGATGTCCCTGCTAATGGCAGGGGTGTTGGACTAGATGACCTTTGGAGGTCCCTTCCAGTTCAGACATTCTATGATTCTATGAACTTCTCTGCTAACAATATGTGACATACGAGCCACAAGCTCCCAGTAAACGAGGTGTGTTCTCCATCAGCCCTATCCTTACAGTCCGTCAGAATCTTAAGTGTTTTGTACTAAAATACATGACTTGTTCTTATTAATCCACCTTCAGTCATCTTCTCAATGGACTTGGTTCCCTTTTCACTGTCCATGTCCAACCACAGCGCCTCCAAGCTATTCTACCCAACTTCTTATTCTCTGCTTCAGTTTCAATGATATAATTTGCTTTGGCTTTTATCTCTCTCCTGCATGATCCAGTCAAACAGTTCTGAAACACATCTATGCTGTCACTTTCATATCCCTGTTTCTTCAGTACTTTGGGAACTGCATTGGCAATATTTGGCTGTAGATCTGGAAGGCACAAAATATATGAAGACATATTTCAATACTCTCTGGACATTCTTCTTTCTAAAGGAGTCAAAGTGTAGTGGTCTATAAAATGCACTGCTTCCCAGATTCCCTCAATAGTTTAGGCAGGATTTTCAGGAAGAACAGAAAGAGAAAGATGCAAGAGGATGAACTTGGAAAGAACTGGAATACAAAGGTATTTAATATTGAAAGGCTGGCGACACTCCCCTTGTAAACCAACTGCTGGAAATATTAGCTCTTGCCTTGAAATAAAAACTGGTGAACTTTCTATAGCCTTCTCAAACCACAGCAAAATGAAAAGTTTGGGTTATCTGGACAATTATTGATTACGTATTTCCCAAAATATGTGCTCTCCTGACAAAAAAGCAAGTGATCTGCTTCAGCAACTTTTCCTGCTAGTGGATGTTAAAAACAACACAGTGAAACAACACAACTTCTTGAAAGAAGTAGCACGTGAAAAGATATTTTGATGATGAAAACACAATTACAGTGATCATGATAGTGCAAGACAACAAGAAGCTAATCTACATAATAATTTTGTAAAAGAAATGAAAATTATCTTTCTTTCTGTGCAAACAATTTATTTTCCATTCACATTCTGATTGCAAGATGAGGCTTTTTTTTTCCTTCAGAGTAGTAATAGAAGCACATACTTGCATCTTATGACTATTCTGTACTTGTGAATATATTAAGCTGTTGTCAGAAAATGTAATTTAAATTTCCTTATATCAAGTTCAGTCTTATCAGTTTTATCTGTTTTTCCTTTTTTCTCCATGTGTAATCCTAAAAAATACACACTGAAGATGGTTACATTGGTGTAAATACATAAAGAAAACAAGTTTTCTGTCTTGAAAAAAGCTTGAAAATACAGTATGTGTTGATTTTTTTAAGATATTATTGTCCAAATTGTTCTATGCCCTTATATACTTCCGGAACTGTAAGACAGAAAGGATTTTAAAGCTAAGTGTAACCCGTTACAACTTGTGCTGGTCTTGAATACATAAGCTTCTCATAACCAATCAGAAAGCCCACCTAGGCTTTGTAGATGAAAAAGAATGCATGTAACATAGTTTGCATAATCCATGTTTTTATACTCTTATAAAATTACTGAGCCTGGGGACTTCTGTTGTATCTATTAACATACTGGAGAGCTATATTTTTCTTCTGTGATATTTATTCCTCAACTTTGATAAAGATCTGCTATTATAAATGATCAATATTTTTTGCCCCAAGAGCAAATCTAGCTCCTGATAGGCAGAAAATTAAATCTTCTTGTCAGTTTAATTAGTAATCAGAAATAGAGATTATTGAATTCTTTTTAATGCTTCAGTACAAAACAACAATGAAAGATTCTGTATATAAATCATCTCATTATATGAAAATCTAATTGAAATAATACACGTCTCCAGTTAGTATGGATCAGGAACAATTAACAATGTAAAAGAAACTGCAACACTATTTTTCTTTCTCTTTGTAGCAATATTATTAAATGGTAAATTGCCTTTCAACATTACAGCTACAGAACCACTTGGAACAGAAATTGTGCGAATAATAAATGTCTTGTTCTTGCTGTTTATTGAATTAAATTATTATATACATAATGATATTAGCTTGATTATCCAAGTAGATAAACTGAAAAATATTCTTTTCTGGTTAATATCAGAATGAATCTGGCCTGATAATTCTTGAATCTCTGTAAGTCACTGGGAAACTGTGTCAAAGCTTAGGTGGCTTCAGGGAGATCTGGAACATTAAAAGCAAGTCCAGACCAAAATGAAATTCCTAGAGGCCTTCCACTGGAAGAATTTGGGATATTTTTGGCTCCTTATGGAAACTAGCATATTCTTTGATTGTGTAAGGTGTTTCAAAAAGAATAAAAAAAATAATATTTTCTGGTTTTTTTTATTTACTGTTTTTAATATTTGCTAAGTAATTTTTCAGTCATGAATATTGAAATGTTCTTTAGAGGTTAATGTAAATACATTCTTACAAGTCACTTTCACCCGTTAGCTATCAAGTATAATTAAAACAAAGTTGGGTGACTAACCTGGATCCCTTGCATGAAAGTACAAATTGGGTGACGCCACTCTTGCTCCTGCTGACAGGAATGAATTTTTGTGCCCTATACTTTCACAGTACTTGTGAAAAGCCAATCCTAAACTATATCCAAAACTTAAAGATAAAAAAAAACCAAAAAAGTTCTTTTTAATAGTCTCAGAAAATGAATATTTATTTCAATTGTATAGACACCAGAGCTTCCTCTAAGTTATTTTATTGGCCTACTCAATGTATTGAAGAGCAGCATGATCCTTTTCTAAATACACTAAAACTACATTAACTATGTCATGTCATGTCATAAACTTACAAAATGGGACCATCAGTTTCATAATTACAGATTTATCTCGGTTGTTAAAATCTTGTAAAAGGTATTTATATATTGCTTGCACTTCCTTCTAAAAGAAATCATCCAAATCCCCTGTAATCTAAATGAACACATTTAATGTCTCTTTCTTTTACCTTTCATAAATATTTCCTAGAAATATTATATCAGTATTAGTAACAGTGGGTCCAATCTCTAAATCTGTTTTGTTTGTTTGTTTGTTTTTACACAGGGAAACACAGGAATTGATGTTTTTGCCTGAACAAAGGATGTGTGATGCCAAACAGTTGGGTATTGCAGCATTTAATAACTTTATTTGCTGTGCAAGACACCAGGTTGCAGTGGCAGGCCAAGAGCCAATTTCATACTTAGTGGAGATCTGTTGCACTCAGATTTGACCAAAGAGTGAATTTAAATCATACTGTCCTCATTAGAGATGGCTCTACTGTTCTCTCAAAATATTTAGTGCCTTTGCATACTCACCTTCCTATTTGTATGTATTTCTGATTCACATGGCCCTTATCTCCTGACTTCGAAGTCAGCACTGAAGTGATAAAAGCATTACGAGGACTAAGTTTAGCATATAAAGCTTTCTATAACTAAGTTCTTTCTCCTCCATTATCCTCAGACGTTTAGGCTGGTGACTGAAGCATATCTACAACAGGAGATGGAAATCAAAAATTCAAATGCCTTAGCCCAGCAAAAAGATCTTTATTCATTGCTAGTTCTCTGTTGTTTAGACCAGTCTTTTAACTGGAATGGCCTTCAAAAGTAACAAGACTAACATAATTTGAGATAGGAAAATAAATTTGCACCACATATTACATATTGGCAAGATATACTTCAGTCAAAACTAAATAGTTACAGAAATGGTGAAAGAATTAAATTTAAAGGGGAAAAGAAATGGAAAGAACTGTCTCTGACTGAAGCTTTCAGCCCTTCAGGAAGATGACTATTATTGTTGTAAGCACCTGGGGACATGAATAACACAACTATCCTTCTGTGAACCGATTTGGGAGATTATGTACCTTCCTTATTTTTGGCATCTGATTGCAAACTAGGTTGTAAATAGAATAGTAAAACTGTCTCCAAAAGTATAATCACTTTGGGAGCTGACAGGTGAAGTCACTACTTAGCCATGCAACTGAATTTTACACTAAGATCATCCCGGAATTTTTCTATTTAGGGACATGTTGGAACTGAAGGTTTATAAATTTATATTTTTATATACATATGTATATACACACACATCAGCCTTAGGCTGTAATTGGCAAGCGCTAATTTAAAAAGGAATTTAATAATATGAATAAGCAAGGAGGTGCACACCCTTTGTTGTTTTATGTCACAACTGTATCAGTTAGTCAATACTCTAACAACAGTTAGTACTAAATGAAACACATACTTCAGCACTTGACAATTTCTATAACATAACTGAGGTACAGAAAATGAGAAACAATATAAGCACACAAGTAAAACATAATAACCTTTTTATGGTATCCTAGGAAAAATAAAAAATACTTTGTAGGAAAATGTCAGCATAACAGCAAGTGAATACTTCAATTACTGAATTTTAGGCAAATATGGGTTTTGTTTGTTTTTCTGTTTTTCTGCTGATCCTGCCATGCTGTCCTCTGGGTTTATTATTTTTCCTCAAATATAAAGTCAGTTTCAGTAGGTACCTATGTTAGGAAATGAGCTCCAGGTTTTTCAATAACATCTTTTTCTGTGTTAAAAAAATGTTAGCTTTGGTGTACATGAATTACTCTCTCAAGTCATTCACAAAATGACAGAAGATAATTGCTTGAAAAAAGGCAAATCATTTTGCTTGCCAAACTTTACGCAAATACGTAAAAGAGGAAAACTTCTGTTAATAAAAGGTGTGAGTCCATCCCGTTAATTTGGCATCAAAAAGGCATTTTCTCATTATAGGTCAAACAGAAATGAATATTATGACATAAAGTGAGTGACAATCTCTAATACTGTCTGTAGAATAAAAAATCTGCAAGTGAAATTGATTTGAGATGCGATTTATGCCATCTGCTTTAAAAATCTTCAGCTAATGGGGTCTAGATTTATTTTCAGTACTTTTGTTTAAATGAAAAATATAAGGTACTATGGCATACTGCACTCAGGATTAAAATTAGCAACAAAAAAATGTTTTGTGGGGTTTACATAAAACCACATATGTATAGAAGGCCACAGAAGCTAATGCTAAGTAGTGAAATTGCATTAAAAATTAGCATATTAATATGAACATCTAAATGAATTCTTTAAGAGCAGCTGAAAGACGCAAGCTACAGACATTAGTAAAAACATAAATAGAACCAAAACCAATCCCAATGTGCTTTTCTAAAAAGTATAGACATCATTATGGTCAGAAAATCATTCATCCACAGAAATGCAATAGGGAGCATAGAGATGATGGGGAAAACTATTGCATTCTGAGATTCAGGCTGTAGCAGTACTTCCAGGTTCTGGCGTGGTACTTCAGAGATGCAGTGGGCTGGTGCTGATCCTGAATACTAAAGAGGTATTGTACTCGGAGTGGGATGTATGGTGAAAAAGATCTCACTCATTTCACGATAGTTTTGCTACTGATCTCAGCAGAAAATTTAGAACTGAAATAATTTTAAGCATGGCAATATGAGTTATATATAGTTTTATGAGGATATCCATAGCTAGGTATCATTTTTTTTTTTTGAGGTTAAGTGTATCTTTTAGAGTACCATAATCTCAATTCAATCTGGTGAGGTCTAGTACTCCTTATGTTACACTCTGTTTATCGCAGCCCTGCTTCTCTGGAGTTTTACATCTTATCATTGTTAGTAAAAGCCCACAAGTCTGTTTTAACTCCACAAAGCCTCAGAACCAGGATTTACCAAGTTTTTGCCTGGACTTACTGTACTACTCTGTACAGTGAGCACTATCTATGAACCTGTACTATAAATGCCTCATAGAAGAAAACAGGCATAGGAGGATGGCAGGGGGCTTGAAAGCAGATGACACTGGAGGCGCATGGCTATAAATACTACAGTAGTGGTCAATTAGTGGCGACCTTTGGAGTGCAACCTTGACAGCTGGGTACATCTGGATTTAGAGATAACAAAGGAAAGCTGGAATAAGTACCCAACATGTGGCAAATGTACCCCATACTAGGTTTGATATAAATTTGAATCAAAGACCAATTAAGGAGGTGATAGTAGAAAAACATATGAAAATATCCTAAACAAACCCAAAACTAAGGAGGAAGACAATTTTCCCCCTCCCTGCCCCCCCTGTCCCCCCCGCCAGTATTCCTCCTTGAAAATTATTTAGACAGACTATTTGCCCAAATACTTCTTGTTTTTTAAGGAGAATGGAAACCATCAACCTTGGAACCCACTGAGGAACTGGAAGGTTGAACATAATATCAGAGAAAACAGGTAGATAACAGGACCTCTGTATATAAAAATTTACCTATACTTTTGATAAGAATTATCTGTAAAAGGTAATTTGTATTATAAACATTAGCAGTCATTAGAATACTAACGATTATAGTTCTCAGAATACTATTGTTATTATAATACCAATAATTCCTTGATTAGCCTCGCTAAAACTTAGACTGATGTAATTTGTGATATTAATTCTTCATCATGCTTATGTTTTGTATTTCTTCAGCACACACAAAAGACACAAGGAATGCTATTACATGAGTCAGGTTTGTTGAAAGTCAGTCTCTTTGTTGGACCAAGTTCAGGCATGAACACAATCATGATTCTGTGGCCACTGATATACGAAACACTTGCATTCACCTTTTACGGACTTAATTTCAATAGGGTTACATACTTAAATGTTTGTATGGTTTCTTTTACGTGGAATACAATTTATCCTCAAAACTATTTATCTTAATGTTGAAACAAACTTTTCAATTCAAGAAGTTTGTCTATTTCCCCTGCTTATAGCAGAGAGATTGACCTCTGGAGGTCCCTTCCAAACCAAACATGCTACGGTTCTGTGATTCTACTGTTTTACACATGGGAAACAGAGGCAGTTGGAGTGTATCAGCACACTACTTCATCAAAATGTCAAAGCTCTATCCAAGCAAATGTGTCATAAGTATCATGCAGCATGATGTGAAAATACCAGCTGGTAACTCAGCTATGATACCATGTTACCGTCTGCATCTACTGTAATGAATGCCATACTCATACAGCTATATTCTTTACAGTGGTGCAGATATCTGCCCTACTGTGAAGCCTGTATACATCCTAACAGTCTAACAGTCAGAGTCTAAAAGTACTTAATCATATGAAAATTCAAATAAGTGACTGAAGAGGTTTTTAGAAACAACCCTAATATATTTCTGTGGGGAACTGAAGATCACAAAAAGAGTCTGATTGGTATAAAGAAGAAATATAAGCCTCTTATGCTCATTTACTTAGAGCTTTAATCACTGGTGTCCTCTGTTCGCATGAAATAATGAAAAGGAATATATATTTTTCACACCAAATTAATCCCTCACACCCTGTTGACAGATTTTTTTTCTGTTTTTTATTATCTTCAGTAACAGCTCTGCAACGATGCAATGTTTGGAGCAATGTTATAGAGTCATGCATAGGAAAGGAAACAAAAAAGGAAATCTACCTCACACAGGGAATAGAATAGATGAGCAAACCAAATTAATTCACAGGTAAACAACTGTGAAGTTAAAATGCAGCTATTCAGATTTTATGTGGAAACTCACTTCCTTAACGAGTTTGAATAAGCCCCCTGATTTTCCTGCAAGGATTTTGTTTCTGCCTTTTTTTTTTCCCCTTGATGGATAGTATCATGAAACAAAGCTTTGTGTATGACTTGAGCCCAATTGGATAAAAGGTAGTTTAGCCCAGGGAGCCTTTTGCAGTAGTGTTAACTTCATTTGAACTTGAAAACAGAGTCTAGTATGGCAGTTATAGCAGGTTCAAATACTGTAGCTGGAACAATTTGATTTTTGGCTTTGTGACACTGAATGTCAGCTTTGGTTCTTCATAATTATTTTTGAGATCATTTAGGAAACAGATGCAAACCACAGGTGACAGAATTAGGGCATATTACAGGAGAAGCTTTTAACTTATTCAAAAGATCAGTTAATTGTAACGAGATCTTGTGCCACAGATTAGGAAGTGAGCCAGTGCAAGCTGACTCACAGGAAACTATTTCACAGCAGTCTGTCTTAGCCTAACAATAAAGGGAATTGTCATTCTTTGACAAAAAGCATATCTCATGCTTATACAAATGGTAATAATAGCTGAATGGGCAGCTAAAATTACATTTTCAAAAAGAAGTTCTTGGGTTTAGAAACTCCAGAATATTTTTGGAAAGTAGAAGAACAATGGGAAAGACTATATCTGTATCTGTACTTTATTCCTTTTTATATAGCAATCATTATATGAGATTACAAAAAGTAAAGTTTCAAATTTTCTCAGAGAAATTGAATTGGAAGACAATCAGATATTACAAATAATTAGACAATTTGACTTTTATAAGCTCAGTGATTCTGGAGAACATGACAAAATTTCAGTAGGATGAAAGCAAAATGGTGAACAGAAGACATGAAAAGCTTTTAATTCACTTAAGTGTTGTTATCTGTGGAGAACCCCGACGTGATGCCACGGACGGAA
>NW_008608397.1:0-942 GCF_000691845.1 Merops nubicus
CTTCTCTTTCCTCTTCTCTTTCCTCTTTCTTTCCTTTCTTCTTTCTTTCCTTTCTTCTTTCCTCTCCTCTTCCCTTTCCTTCCTCTTCCCTTTCCTCTTCTCTCTTCTCTCCTCTTTTCTTTCCTCCTCTCTTTTCTTTCCTCTCCTCTCTTTTCTTTCCTCTCCCCTCTTCTCTTTCCTCTCCCCTCCTTCTCTTTCCTCTCCCCTCCTTCTCTTTCCTCTCCCCTCCTTCTCTTTCCTCTCCCCTCTTCTCTTTCCTCTCCCCCCCTCTCTTTCTCTCCTCTCCTTCTCTTTCCTCTCCTCTCCTTCTCTTTCCTCTCCTCTCCTTCTCTTTCCTCTCCTCTCCTTCTCTTTCCTCTCCTCTCCTTCTCTTTCCTCTCCTCTCCTTCTCTTTCCTCTCCTCTCCTTCTCTTTCCTCTCCTCTCCTTCTCTTTCCTCTCCTCTCCTTCTCTTTCCTCCTCTCTCCTTCTCTTTCCTCCTCTTCTCCTCTTTCCTCTTTTCCCCTCCCCCCTGCCCCCAGGTGCTGGTGAAGAGCAACCAGCTGACGGAGCGGATCGTGGTGGTGCCGGGGAAGGTGGAGGAGGTGTCGCTGCCCGAGCAGGTCGACATCATCATCTCCGAGCCCATGGGCTACATGCTCTTCAACGAGCGCATGCTGGAGAGCTACCTGCACGCCAAGAAGTACCTGAAACCCAGCGGTGAGACCCTCCCCTCTCCCTAGGGGGGGTTTTTGGGGGGATATCAGGGGATTCCAACCCCCCTTGGGTGACCCCTCGGCCGCCTCCCCCAGGCAACATGTTCCCCACCATCGGCGACGTCCACTTGGCCCCTTTCACCGACGAGCAGCTCTACATGGAGCAGTTCACCAAGGCCAATTTTTGGTGAGTTTGGCACCCAGGAGGTTTGGGGGTCACCTCTAGTTTCCCCCCTTTCTTCCTGCCT
>NW_008608398.1:0-16521 GCF_000691845.1 Merops nubicus
GGCCCCGGGCAGACGGCAAGTGCCCCGGGCTGCGGCGGAGTCGTGCCGGGGAGGTCGATGGGAAAGCAAATCCAGAGTCGCTCCGTATGAGTTTCAGGAAAAAGGCCTGAACGACGTTGCGTCCACCAAGGCCTCGGGGAAAGGTCTCTGGGAGTTTTTCCCAGGCTGTCAGATGGGAGAGCACTGCTTATTCTCTGCATTTGGTAGCAGTGGGAGAATCCTTTCCTTCCTTGCTATTCAGTCTCTGTATGTGATTTCTTTGTTTCAGTTAATATGTCTTCACATTCTGCTGCAGCAGAATTATTGCTATTTAGTGAAGCCAAGTGCTGGGTTCTGCACTTCAGTCACAACAACCCCAGGCAATGCTACAGGCTTCGGGGGGAGTGGCTGGGAAACGGGCCGGGCGGAAGGCACAACAACCCCAGGCTTGGGGAGGAGTGGCTGGAAAGCTGCCTGGCAGTGAAAGGACCTGGGGATGCTGGTGGACAGCTGGCTGAACATGAGCCAGCAGTGTGCCTAGGTGGCCAGGAAGGCCAACGGCATCCTGGTCTGTATCAAAAATGGTGTGGCCAGCAGGAGTGGGCACATGATTGTGCCCCTGGACTCTCACTGGGGAGGCCACAGCTTGAGTACTGGGGTCAGTTTTGGGCACTACAGGATTAGAAGGACACTGAGGTCCTGGAGCGAGTCCAGACAAGGGCAGCAAAGTTGGTGAAGGGTCTGGGGAACTTGTCTCACAAGGAGCAGCTGAGGGAACTGGGGTGGCTCAGTCTGGAGAAGAGGAGGCTGGGGGAGACCTTATCGCTTTCTACAACTACCTGAAAGGAGGCTGGAGTGAGGTGGGTGTTGGTCTCTTCTCCCAGGTTACTAGCTATAGGGTGAGAGGAGATGGGCTGAAGTTGCACCAGGAGAGGTTTAGATTGGATGTTCGAAAGAGTTTCTTTCCTGAAAGAGTGGTGAGGCATTGGAGCAGGTTTCCCAGGGAGCCGGTGGAGTTACCATCCCTGGAGGAGTTGAAAACATGTGTAGATGTGGCATTTGGGGACATGGTTTAATGGTCATGGTAGTGTTGAGTGATGGATGGGTTTGATGATCTTGGAGGTCTTTTCCAAACTTAATGATTCTGTGGCTTTTGGCACTATTTGAAACTACAAAGACTTGAAGCCGTGGGGGAGATGTAGCATTCTCAGTAGTGTTGGTGAAAGCACAACACTGTTTCAGGAAATCTGTCTGCAATAATAAGTTTGATTGAAAAGTCTATCCATAAACAAGGATAAATGTGGGTTTGTCTGTAATTATGTGTTAATTCCCATGGAGATGCTCTCGTTCCTTATGAAGCATCTAGACTTTTCTGGTTGTTTTGACACTGGCTACCCCTGCATCCTTTTTGATGCGTGCCAAAGGATGCTTTACATTTAGTAATGGCAAATAAGTAAGCAAGCAAGCATTGCCTCATGGAAGTATAAATCTGCTTTTCTTTCCCAGGAGACTCCTTTACCATATACTGTGTATATAGGTGACTTACTGGGTTGTAATAACTGCAAATAGTCACTGTTGTAGCAAAGTGCTGTACATAAGACTGTTTAAGTGCAGTGTGGTACAAATGTGTACTAACAGATTGTTTGGGATTGCGAGTAAGTTTATTTTAAAACATCTTACAGTTTTCTGTTTGTCTAACAAAGCTGCATGCAGAAGGAAAAAAAAAGTCTTCTTGCTCTTAAGGCATATTTTGAAAGTAAAATGTTAAGGATCAGTCATGAATTCAGTAGCTTAACATTATTTATTTTGCTATCTTGAGTAGAAATCACCATGCTAGGAGAGACATCTTAGCTGTAGGGGAGGGAGGAAAATTAACTTCGTAGTGCAAGGAAAGAGCCTCCCTCTATCTTATCTGGAAGGAGGCCTTCCTCGTGAGGGAGCCTGGAAACAGTAAGAACTGTCCCTGGATAGGGAGAGAGGAGCCTAGCGATAACTGCTCTGAAAATGCTCTGTTGAATCAGCTTTGAACCCTTTCATCAACTATAACTTACTATTTTTTATTGTCTTAGCTCAGAAATTGTAACATTAACTCCAAATTTTCATTGCTTTGCTTTGGAATAAGTACTTTTGCACATTTGGGGATCAATTTTTTTTTATTTTGTCCTGTAAAAATGCTGATACCTATCAGGACTGTGTGTATATCTAACCATATGTATGCATGTATATACTAAAAATACAGCAGCTAAGAATACTGTTGCAGAACTTACCATTGCCAAACTTCTTGTAATTTTCAGATGGTGCAGAGCATGATTCCAAAGTCCTGGAGACCCATGAAGTTCTACTTCACTACAGTGTATCAAGAAATTTGGGTTGGTTTAGCATTAACAGCTTACGCCTACTACAAAATTTCATATGGTGGTAAGTACATTATAGCCTTCATTAGCTGTTACTGTGTAGATAAGGTTTAGAGATGACAATATCCTTAATGGTTAGAAATTAGTCATTGAAAACAACCAGCAAATAAGAAATGAACACTATTACTTGAGGCCAGGTCTTTGCTCTAAAAATTTATGATGAAAAATTTCTGATTTTAAAATTGAGTGTGTCCAAGGGCGGAGATCACGGAACCTTTTATGACTCTCTTATGGAGTTTTTTTTTCATCTGTTTTTGCCTGATCACTGTGAATCAGTGTTTTAGGAGAGCAGTTACAATGGGAACGTAAAATAAGTTATTGTACTTGCAAAGGAACATTTTAAAATCTTATCACAATTTTACATCCGTGTGTTGTATGTGTATGTATGTGTTGTATGTGTTTTTAATATGTTACAAAATTGTACTGTTTCTGTATATGTTTCTTTGGAATTACAGTAGGAGTCTTAATGGCTACAATTTCTAAATGGAGTCCTGGTTAATGAAACAGGAACAACAATATAACATTTAGTGCCATGTATCATGGAAAGTCGATGCTGTACATTTGTTAAAACTTCATCAAGCTTAATCATGCAAATCATAAGTAGTATAACCAGGAGTTTATCTGTAAAAACTAAATAGGAAATATTCTTTTAAACTGTCATTGTTTAGTGTTCTTATTTTCTTTTTTTTTTTCCCCCAGGAAAAAAAGCAGTGGCAGATAGTAAGTATTAAATATCTAATAGCCTGTTGTATTTTTGAAAATGAGTGCAGTAAATATTAACTCAGCATATTTTATGTATATTTGGGGTTTAACTTAGGGATTTAGAAAATGTTTAAGTCTACTTCAAAATACGTAGTTTGGGTTGCATTAATGGTTTTATACTCCAGAAACATATGTGAACCTGCACAGATACTACCTCTGTCTTAAATTGTCCTTTGTATATGTTTTAGGAGTAGAATGGGAATTGTATGGCTTGACTGGGGGGAGCAGGGGAGAAGGAATTGTTTTAAATAATAGTAACAACTGTTTAATGGAATTGCTTAAAACAGCACAATCTCAAGAGCAGCTGCTATTTTAGCTGTTAAGAAACTCGGAAGTTTAAACTTGTATTTTGAATTTGTATTTTTATATTTTCTATAGTGTTTAGATATTTATGGACAGTTTCTTGTGACATCACACTGGAATTTAATTTTTCATGAGCTGCTATATCTCAGTTAACTTTCTGCATCATGATGCCCATTTATTCCCAGCTGAATTTGTATATGCAAACATTATTTACATTTTTAAATGTGTAATTACTGAAAATACTGCCCAGTAGACTTAAGGATGATAGCATAAATAAACCTTCATTTAGAAAAAAACACACCAAAACTGACGAATACTGGATGTTTGCCTATAATAGTGCTTTGAAACTTGCCAGGGAGCATTTTTAGTGTTGGTCAAGTTTATGTAATTTGAGGGTTTTGTTTTATTTGACAGGGCAGTTGAGTCTGCCAGTTGTTGTGTTCCAATGCAGATATACTTGTGTGTTCTAGGTTCTGAACTGCATTCCTGAATTGATTTGCTCTACTGTTTGAACAGTCTAAATTGTGTCTTTGTTTCAGAGTCCTCTGGTGGTGGCCATCATTAAGACCCTCTTCTCTTCTTGGAGTATGAATTAGGTGGTTCATCATCTTTACTGAAAATGAAGCAAGTTACAAGCATAGAGAGGTTAATTCTAAAACTGAACCTGATCCATCTGCTGTAATTAGAGAAAGAAATCCATTGAGCAACAAGGAATTAAACATGTTGGACAAAATGTGATGGCGTGTATTGTTAACCTAATTTAACTAAGCATTTCTTGTTTTCTACAGCTCTTCCAAGTTCCAAGTTAAACCTTCTCAATAGTAATTTGAAAAAGACTAAATTTCTATAACTAAACCTCCTAAAAGAATTTGCCACTATTTTTTACAATAGCATTAAGCCTTATTTTTGTTTTTCCCACTGATACCTTTTTTGGGTAGAACATTCTAAATACTCCACTTACTTTTAAAATGTCATTTAATAGTATGCCAAGTGTGAGGATTTAATTCTTGGCTTTTTGTCAACTTGCGGTGCAATAATTAAGGGTACAGAAAGCTCTTTGTAAAACCTTACATTTTTTTAAAGAGTTCTTAGTTTTGCAAGGTTTAAAAGCAAAAGCTGTATTGTTACTCAGACACCATGCAAAATGTTTACAGAGGTTTTTAAAAAGCACATTGTTGGCAGCTATCTCTTGTTGTCCTTCATATTCAGTAGAGCTCAGGAATTCTGAAAGGTTCTTCCTTCAGTCACGAGTTTTGCAAAGGAGTAAGTAATAATGTGCCTGTATTGTATGAGGAAACTGGTGGGCTCCCATCTGCCATCTGAGCTCATGAAAATCTCAGAATACAAGGGAATCATGAAATCACGCACTGTGGCAGCAGTTAATAGTAGCATAAACAAATATTTAAATTACTTCAAAGACTTTTCCTTTTTCCTGAAAATTTAGAAGGAACATGCATATTACTAGGGTGGGTCATTAGTGGTTTTTGCAAGTAGCTGTTGAAGTAACTCAGTAGCTGGTACTAGATTTTGGAGACCAGGACCCTATACTGTCTTGTGAAAATCACTTTTCAGAACTGTACATACTGAATTCTGCACCAAGGACACGTAGTATACGAAACCAAAATTTGACTTTGTGTCATGTTTGTTTAAATTTAGCATAATCTGCTTTTGAGAAGATTAAGAAGCTTAAGTCATTTTAATGACAATGCTTACGTACATCTTTTTAACTACTTCACTGAAACATAGAATCATAGGGGTTGGAAGGGACCTCGAAAGATTATCTAGTCCAACCCCCCTGCCAGAGCAGGATCACCTAGAGTACATCACACAGGAAGGCGTCCAGGCGGGTTTTAAATGACTCCAGTGAAGGAAAGAGAAACATCTTAAATCGTTCAGCTTGATTCAAGTTTTCCTTTTCGATCCTTCTGCAGTATCTGGCCATAACACAAATATTTTGTATTTGAATACTAGGAGCTTGATAACTTTACCTGCAGATGGTAAACAGTCCAAATACTGTGTTGCCATTAATTTCTTCAAAATGTATACTTCTGCTTAGGCTTAATCGCTATACCTACTATGAGTAGAGTAAAATTACCAGTCATATTTCTCTGAAAGCTTTTTTGAAAAAGGCAGGTATAGCATTATTCAGTTTGAAAAGAACAGGTGACATCTTATCTTTCATGCATTCTTGACTTTTTTTTCCATCTTCCCCAGTCTTCCTTGTTGTTGTATCTTCCCTTGATGTGTTTTAACTGATTCTTTCATCTCTTTCATCATTTCTGTATGGGTTTTTCAGTGTTTCCTCACCACAGATGAATGAATGAGAAGTAGAAAGAACTATTTGTTTCTTTACATAAAACCAAAAGCATCCAGAAGGGAACAGAAAATAAAACCTGTAAGAAAATGGAGCTTCAGATGAACGTGTATTAGGCCAGTGGTGATTACAGGGTGAGTCTGAGTTGTGGTATAGTTAATAAGAGGTTGAGATTGAAAATTTATGCCAGGTGAGGAGCTATATGTGCATTTGTAATGCAAAGTTATGATCACTAAGTTATAGTTCCTAAGATACTTCAAATTACCTGCTTTAGCAATTTTACAATGACAGAGCTGAGGAAAACAAGCTAGGGAAAAAACATTAATCACTGCACAATTTGTTTCACTTTAGCTAGAACCGTGCATGCTGGGACTGAGTGACATCCACATGCTGTCTGATCTCCCAAATGTAAATTGAAAAGCAGGGGGAACTTCTAACCTGTCCTTAAAGCAGATTTAGCTGCACTTTTACATAAACTGAACCTACTTTAACTCTTGAAGCTTCTTGATGCCTGACTTGCTTGATTTTCTGGTGGGGAAATAAAGTACAAGTGGGCAGCAATGTCTGGGTTATGAAAGCTACAATTTCTACTGAAACTGTTATCTGCAACTCGTTCCTCCATAGTGCATCTCTGCCAGAAATCTCTAGGAAGGTTGCAGAATATTCCTGTGATTCTTAACACCCAAATCTGCAAAACATAAGGGAAGTAAAGCTGGTATTTATGTTTAAATAGTTTGGGTTTGTGTGTTCCTTGAGTAGGACCCAGAAGATGGAAATCGACTGTCAGCCAGTGGCTTGACTCAGAGGCAGAAATCAATACACTCATCATGTGTGATACCTGTAGTACTAACTACATATTCTCTGCTCCTCTATGCTGGAGTAGACAAGCTAGTATAACATACAATAGAGGAAAGTGAGCTAAGGCATTGTAAGTGCCATTTCTTATTTACAGAGAGGAGTGGAAAGACTGATTGGTTTTCTTTGCATCTGGAGCACTGCCGTGGTTTGGGGCCAGGGCTGTCCCCAGACCTGTAACAGACACTCTCTGTTAACCCCCTTCTCCCCCGTCCTGCCCCAAACGGACAAGTGTAGGCACAGGTAGAGAGGCATTGCAAAGGAGTGCTCCTGAAGTTAATGTTCTTTACTTTATGTGCCTTTTTTTTCTAATTTAGCTAAGGTCATTTTGAAAGCTTACTAAAAAAAAAAAAAAAAGGGCTATTCCAGGTGTCTGTGTAGACAAGCTTTGGCTCCTGAACAAGCCCATTTCCTATGCAAATGACTTTAAGATCAGGACTTCAATCCATGGAGGTAATATTCATCATGATTCACCATTAAGCACTGGTGGGGGAAATGCTTACGGCTCACTGACTGCTCATGCTGCTTCCACTTAGCTGCTGCCTCTCTATGTTGCTGACATTTCTAAAACAAAGATTACATTTAAACTTGGCATAGAAAAACAGTTCAGCAACTGCATTCTTTTTTTGTTGCCTGTGATAAGAAGTCAACAATGACAAAAATTGAGTATTTACTACCTTTGCAATGTTAGTGGAACAACAAATTCCTATAGGGGGTTGAAAAGCCTCATCCAATTACTGCAACACCATCTTGACTGTCAAGTTTTGCTGTGGCACGGGTAATTATTTTTTTTTTAATTAATAATGAACATGAATGTTCAGCAGTGGGGAGCTGTACTAATAATGACTATCCTAATGCAAGATGTGGTCTTTTTAAAAGTGCAAATACTTCAGTATTTGCCACTCTGTACTGGATCTTAACTTATCACCAGGATTTCTTATTGTGGAGCTCTGAGATTTCTAGGATATCTTCAGATGTTGTCCTACAATTAGAAATCTCACAAGTATCCCCTGCATGCTAATAAAGTAATATGGAGTGCTCTAAGGGAGCCACAGAACAATCAGAGCCAAGGAAACATTAGTCATAGGGCCCAACCTACTTAACCTCTTTAATGGCTAACATGGAAAAAAAAAAAAAAACCAAATGGGTATTGATGTTAATTGAGAGGATGAGTAAAGTTGCAGGAAATGATCTAAAGTAACTAAAACAGCTGAACTAGTCTCCTGCTTGTCTGAGTCATGACAGCAAAGCACTGCAGTACAAATACAGTGTGATACACAGCTGGTATCTGTATGTGCATTGTACTTGCAGTCCTTGAGGAAGGAAAACTCGGGTGCTTGTTACACAGGTGATTATTTGTGACCTCACCACCAGATGGCCGAAATGAAACTGAGGAAATCAATGTGTGAAATCCCTATTGTTTCATTCAGGGAAATCTGTAAAGCTACTAGGAAGGAAAGAATAGTAAGATGGAGATTCCCTGAGGCATTAAATATGTTGGTTAACAATTTGGTAAATGGAGGAACAAGAAGTGACAGGATAGTGCTTGAACAGCAAGATCTTCATACTATAATTCCATGACCTTTAGCAACTAACATTTAGCCACTAATACTCTACTTTATAAAGCCATGTGACTCTGGTAATTTATGTACTCACAAACTAGAAATTCCTGTAGTCTACTCCACTGCTGCAGGCAGAATACTTGGAAACAATTATTCTCCCCTAACTCAAAATGAAATGACCACCAAAAGCATGGATTATTTGGAAGTTTTAATTAAATTCTGCTAAGGGTACTATGATGTCTTTGGTTGTGGTTTAACAATATGACTACTCTGGCAGCTACACTGGCTTGTGGAGTTTCCACTTTTATACCACAGTGCCTTGCTTCTTACAGTTGTGCTGATACAACTATCAGTGAATCTGATCAGGCAATTTTTCGTAATTTTAGGGTTTTTTCCCCTCTAACAGAACAGGCACTCAGTTTTTTTTTCTGTTTTAATTTGGATCCAACTCCTGGCTCTGTTTACAGCAAAGCTACTTTATAACTTGCATTACAGCACAACAGCATTATTTTTTTCCATAATAGAGGCATAAGAATCAACATTTTTGCTTCCCATTCACTCATCCAGCCTTCCTAAGTCACTGTGTCCCCTACAATAATTTAATGCAAGCTTCCCCCCTCATACCAAGCTATGCACATGATCAAAGTGCTGTCTCTCCTGTAAGAACTGTCATCACTGTCAACACCCACAGGAATAAAAAGAATGCAGAACTCCACCCTGTATACAAATCAGGAATGTCAGCTTGTGCTGCAGCAAAAAGGCAGAACCTTGTGTCCTTCCCCTGTGACAGCACATCGCTTTCTCAAGTTCATAGTATCACTCAACTGAGATGAAGGAACAAACAAGTAGGAAACTGGGAGAACAACTGTAGCACTGAGTATCCTAATGCTCCATATTTGCAGAAAGAATACTTTTAGTAATAAAGGACAAATTTGGTAGTGGTTCTTCAAATTATATTATTAGTGGTCATCAAATGAAAATATGCTTCATTATTATGACCTTGAGAAACCTAAAGTAACATTTTCTGATTGACATGGCCTTTAGCTATTTTACATCCATGTCATCACAGTAACTTTGGCTATGTGCTGTAACAGACAGTATATATTTCTTCAGAGCTAATGAAGTGTGTTTGCTTGCTAGGAAATGATAATGGGGATTATGTGGGTGGTAGAACTAAGAGCAGGATACTGAATGAATCCCATCTGTGATGACTACTACTGCCTACACAGATTTTTCCTGCGCTATCAGTTGTAGTCTTCATTTCTTGTTTTAACCTGTTGTGTTTAGCATGCTTCTGATAATTCTAAGAATTGCTGCAATTAAGGGGGAATTTTTTAGGTATGAAGTAGAAACTGTTGTGAGATATTTCATATGGAATGCTATATAAACAAGCAGAATGGCAACAGCTAAATTGAATACAACCAGAGTATTACGGGAGGAGAAAGGAGGGATTAATACGATGGACCAGAATGGGAACAGGCATTTCATACAGGACCAAGAACTCATCAAGGTTACCCTTTTTGGGGGGGGGTCTAACCAAAAGCATGTCCACTTGGCTCCATTGTTCATCTTGAGGATATATGTAGCAGTTTCAAGCTATACACTCTTGCAGCACTATTATTGACTTGTTACTCTCAATGCATCTGGTATACTTTTTAATTTAGTGTATTCGTAAAGAAAAATAGCCTTGTTTAAAATCTCTTAATATTTGACATTACAGTTCTCTCCTTATACTCCATATGTTGTATTCCATATACCATCACATACAGCTTGAAAAAAAAATTCTAATGGTCCTGGTTAGGACCTCAAATACTACTTTAAAATAATGAGCAAAAATTTAAATTATGCATTTCTTTTATTAAGCTAAGAATTGGAGTCATACCAATTTTAACAAAGGATCTGACTCGTTTCAGTAAACACCGAGACTTAAATACTTTTCAGCATACTTCTTTCGGAATAATGCAACTATAAAAGAAATCTTGTCCAAAATACTTTTACTTTGCTTTCAAATTATGTGTTCTTTGTAATGCCAACTATCACACCGCTTTTTAAATTAAGGCTACTAACTTAAACACGTACTCAGGCCTGTCTAGAAGGACAAAAACAGAAGGCAAGAAAAAAAAATGTGTGGAACTTCCTTACAGCAATTGGAAGGAAAAGAGAAAATACTCAGGCAACTTTAACTTTTGCTGTACGTTGTCAGTTTATTGAATAGAAATACTGGTTTTGAGTTTGAGACATAAGCAAGACAAACCTTTAAAGTAGCATCTAATGGTCCCTAAGCCATTAGGTTGTTATAGTGTGTACTGCTCCATGATGAACGCTCCATTCCACTCCTTCAAATCTTCTGAGATTCAGCTGCATATTACGATGTCGTCTTTGAATAAAACAACCTAAAATGGATTCTAAATACATACCCGTGATACATCTTTACTGTCATTATTTCTAGGGCTTTTCAAAGAATCATTTTAAATAGGGTTGCATCGATGCCCTCTACAAGTCATCTCCCTTGCCTGCTGATATTGTTTTGTTTACACAGCTAAGAATTGCAGTAAACCTTGTTGTGGGACCACAACAGTAAGAATAAGATTACTCAGAAATGTGTTTCTGGAAGTTTACAAACCAAGGCACTCAGAGGCAAAATCAACTTGCCTCATTAATGTTCCCAGGACTGGAACATCATTACTTTACTTGAAAAAGCAATATTTATACAAAGAGCTAGAAAGGACGAACCTTAAGCGTCAGTAAGGCACAAACCCAGTATTTTTCTTTATAACATGGGAAAAAAAACATAATAGCAACTGTTTTAGATTACATCTGCTGGTCAGGTTATCTGAGTGCAGCTGCTCTTGTATAAAAATGCACTATCAAAAAAAGTGTTTGTGACAGAAAAACTCAGATTCAAAATAAAATCTATATGCCTGTATAGAAGACAGCCACACTTTTACAATTTTTGGTAATCAAAAAGGCCCAAAAGTGATCACTTAAGGTGTCATGGTTTCAGATGTATATCTAAAGAAATGCACATAACAGAAATATTTTCCATATGGGTGTATCTTAAGTCATAACCATATCCTGTTTCACAAGTGTAATGGTGTTTTATTTTAACAGATTCAATACTCTATACTGTATCTTTGGAAGAATTTACCTTGTGTGTTCTGATCTGTAAAATCTGTGATGAGCACACACACACAAGAAAAAGATAAAGAATGTTATTTCCAGTAGTCTTAAAAATGTAGTTGTTTAAATACTAAGTATAAACAGATTACTCTTTTTTTAAAAAAACACACACTTTAGTTTATAATTTCTTTCTCCTACTATATGTAAGTATTATTCTGCTCAGAGACATGTTTTTCTCTCCAAGACTCCTTTGCATATCACCTTGTCTCAGTAATTGCTGAAAAACATCTTCCAGTATATCCCAAACTTGAGAATCAAGCAGAGAACCTCCCTGACCTCCCCTTCCAAGCTGCCATAGTTCAAGTCCACCCGTAACCAGGTACAACAGCAGGAAGCACGAGCTCAAATACAGTATGCTCTCTGCATGATTTTTCATTTAGATCTACTTACCTCGAGTAAGCTAATCAAGAAAAAAACATATTCTAGAAGAAGATACACATTTCAAATTATGAATTACTGGACTTGAATATGGGATTAATACAGATTTAGCACAAAAACAAACCTGAATCTGATCCAGCAGTAAACAAGAAAGCAGATTGTTTTCAATCATAGTACAGCCCATCTTAAGGAAGTGATGGTTAACTCAAAAGTTGAACATTAGCTGCCCACCATTTTTGTAGTATGGAGTAAAAACTAACCATCTATGACAGAATTCTGTGTTAGGCCTTGAGCTCAGAGAGGAAGTATTTGAAATTACTTCATCTAGACATCATTAAAAACATCTGATTGCTTGATTCACTGATTCATGGCTGAGATTGAGAACAATTTTAGTCTTATGACTGGACTCAAAACATGACCCATACTTTTACCCCTCAAACTTTAGCCAAGTGGTACACCCAAAAGAAAGTGATATATTACAAAAAAAAAAAAAAAAAGTAAAGAGTGATGGATTGACTTGTTACTGTATCTCCTCACTAATTTATGTTTCAAGTAATAACCCATCATCAACCTAGTCGCAGATACTTCCACTCATCGTGGGCATATTGAAAATTTAAGAAAAAAGATTTTTGTAAAGAAACATCTTGAGACCCGAAGTGTTTATAAACCCAACAGTACAAGTAGAGAGAAATTCTCCCAGGACATTTGAATTTTTGTTTTCTCTACCTCTGAATATAGTTAATGGGAGTGGAACAAGATTTTCCGCCTGTAAAAAATGATAGCATGTAATCTGTTATACAAAGCTCTATCTTCTGCAGCTACCTGATAAAAAATTAATAGTACATATTAGTGTCAGAATTTTATAAGCATATGGCAACACGTTCCCAAAGAGGCAAAAGCATTCTCCACCAAGTATATGCTCTTTTGCATTGCATGTATTGGATTAAGCATACAACTTATGTTATTGCTTGAAGAAACTGCATCTCTAATCCACCAAATCCAGGGCTGAAACCCATGATGTGCCAGACACTCAAATCCCCAGGAAATGCAGACAGATATGCTACATACAGATCATATGCCTTCACTCCTGCTTTAATTATAATATTCCTTTCCAGAATGATGCACTGAGTGGATTGTGCTATGGAAGCTTTAGACCATTAGTCACCTAGTCCAGCATACATTACTTTAGAATATTACAAGGTAGCGATGAAAAAGTATCTTTCTCCTCTTCACGTGTTTCAAATACTGTATACAAAACAGACATCAAAGTGTTTCCTTTAGATTATTATTTATGGTTTATCTCTGAACAGGTTTGGTGGGGTTTAAAATGCACTGGCTGTACATGAATTGAAACATGGCAGCATATAACTATTGTTCAGTATGAATTCCTTATTGTTGCAGCCTTAGGAAGTCAGCTTGGTTCTGGAATGAGAAGTTACTTAAGGCCACGGTAACAAATTAAAATACCTTTCCTTTAAATATATACACTTGCCACAGTATTTCATTAAAGATTTTTAACTACCTACTGTGAAACTCTCGTTGAAATACTTAAGTCTTTTCCTTTTATCATCTGTTACCTAGCACTGCATGGGCACTTGCACTGCCTGGCAAGTTAGAAGTACTTCTGTGATTCAACTTCTGAAGGTGCTTACCTACTCATGGGCATTTCCTCCCTCATTACAGCAAATGCAAAATGTAATTTTTGAAAGGGCCAGTTGTATCCTTTAATAAAATAATCCATTCATTCCTTTAGAAAGAATACACTGGGAGGTTTTGTAATACACACACACAAAAAACCCAGCCCTCCTGCACCAGCACTTTTTCAGAGGTTTTGTTCTGACAGTTGTGAGGAAACCCATCCTAACTGTAGCCATCCAAATCTCTAATCTGAGTTGGTCATCCAGGCTCCATCTTAAATCAATAGAGAGATAGGCACCTTCAAAGACCAAGAGATTAGATAGTGGGCTGAGTATCTCAGCATCGAATGAGCTGCCTGCAGAGCTGTCTCTCTCCCTCCTTGCCACCCCCAGTTTATCTGTATCAGGAGCCTAGATGACTGACTGAGACTACAAGCATAACTTCTAGATCACTGATGTTGGATAAGATGGATCCCACCCTGAATGTTTGACCTCTAAGACTGTTCCTGGCTATAAATAATATTTGTTATTTAAAATAATACTACATGAAAAGAAAAAGTGTTACATTCATTAAAAATAAACACTTATTTTCCTGTGACACTCCAAAGGCGGCAGACATTTTCTTATGCCCCAGAAAAGCATCTTAAGTAAGTTAATGCAAAACTGAAGAAAACTTGGATCTGAGAAGGTAGGAAAGATAATTTTCCTCCTTTTATCTATGCATTAAAAAAGAAGTAGGAGAGATTCAGACCTGGTAGTTTTAAAAACTTTAAAAATCTACATTTGAAAATCTTGCTAGAAGACACTTAAAAATCACAAGTAGGAATTGGAACTTTGTCAGGAATGCTCCTGAAAATCTCATTAGTCTTCCACCTGTATCTTTGGGAATCTTTACTTGTCCCAAGAATAACATCGTGCATGATCAAATAAGAGGTCTGATTAATTTAACTGCCATTAATATCCCTTTTAAAAATAAATTTTAAAATACAGGTATTTGCATAACTGTGTTAATACACCAACAAATAAGCACAAACCTTTTCCTTTAGAATAAGGCCAATAAAATCAGAGCACTTCTCACAAAGGCACTGTACTTGGAAGCAAATAATTTGGGTTTCATATCTCTGGCTTTATCTGCTTCCATAACCAAATTCTCTTACCTTATCTTCTTAGGCAATCCCCAAATCATGACTGCTTTCACACAACCTCACTTATCCAAGACAGGCAGCTAACTTACAGATGTTGCTGGCCCTTTTGGCCATGCAACATAATTTCTACAAATCCAGAGTATTCATTTGCTATGGAAATGCACAGGCAACAGGGAAAAAAAAATTCTACACTATGACAAGGGACCCATTTTTCTTCTAGCTGTAAAGAAAACATTTGTGATTATAATTTGGAGTTTTGTAATGGCTGCTCTGTCCCTTGACTGCTAAAGGAGTGGTTCCCAAAAAGATTCTTCTGTGGGAGAGTTAATTTACCACACTTTTTTTTGTGTCTTTCCTCACATCAGAAGAAAAATGGAGATGGAAAGGGATGAGACAAATATGGGTTTTTTTTCAAGGGAAGCAGAAATAGGAGTAGCAGCAGACTTGCATATTAAGTATGTAGTCTACCTTTTGAAGACATTTCCCTAGTCCACAGTATCCGGTCTGTCTGGTTGCTGCATTGGCTGAACCTGCATCTGCCAAAAGCAACGCGAGGCCAACTAACTTTTGTACTCAAGGCCATTATTCCAACAGAGGCATTGCATGGAGGAGTGCCCTCCTTCCCAGGAGCACTTGTCTATACCATATTCTCCCACTTTTCATCTTGTCAGCATTCCTGATGTAGCAATGCAACGGTCGGGTAATATTTATAATATTTTAGGTTTTACTATTGATCACTGAACCCAGGAACGAGTCAGCCATTAGCTATACCTGCAAAGAAATTGTACACCATCACTTAAGAATCGCTGGCAAAAAAAAAAAAAATCTAACTTGGTTCATGAGAAGGACTTTCATTTTTAAAGAAGGGTGACAAAATAATTCCCTTCTCACAATTAGAATTTCACCACAAATAGTAAGAAGACAAGTAAATTTCTATTCACCCCTGCTCTTTTGTTCTTTGAAGTTCAGTATGAATTTAATGAAGACAAATGACTTTTTAAAAAAAAATTTCTTAAGATACATAACTATGAGCACAAAAGAGCTCGTTTCATTTCAAGTCAGCCTAGTTGCAGGGTTAATACTATTATTCTGAGTAGATCTCGGCGTTCTCTGATTGGTCTGAAGTATCACAGTCTTACCTATTTCCAAAGCTCTGTATGTGAGGTAGAATCATAGTTTACAAGAAACTGAGTATGACAATACTGTTACTGTCAGCAAGTAGCACTTTGAATAGAACCTGCAAAATAATTTTAAACTAAGTACTATGTTGTGATGGTAACAGATGTTTTCCCATAGGACCAACTTATTAAAAGCAGGAGAAGCTCTGACCTACCATAAAGCTGACACCAGAGTCTGCAAATACACTGACAAGGACACACAGTGAAATCTGAAGCATGCCTATATTAAGATAATTTACACAATCCCTTACGGAATCTTACACTAATAGGTTACATTTAACATACAAGTTCCTATTTGAGATTAAACATTCTATTATCACTTATCCTCAAAGACTTACACAAACAATATCTAAATTCCTCTCACAGACTTGCCAAGTTATCATATTTTTCTCTCCTAGCTGAAATCTGTCACGGTGTTCTACAAATAGAGTAACAAACACTGGAAACCAGCCACATACAAAACCAGCAGAAACGCTGGATGGGCCCATGTATTTTGTAGATTAGGATTTAAGACTCATAGCAATATGAAATTTGTCTATGTTGCATGTGTCTCAGTACTAACATATGGTGATGTTTTGACTTAGAGTTGGGCTTGACTTCTTCCAAGCTGTTAACGTTCATCTTGGTGCTGTAGCACTACAGAATGAGACACTGGAAAATGACGAGACGGAACGGTACTTTCAAACAGGAGACCACATCTCGTACAGTCCAAGATGAGGGTCCCGGGCAAGAATACCTCCTCTCCTGCTGCGCAGGGGAGCGCTGTACTTCAACCAGATCTCACGAGTAGCGCGGGGAAGGGCCGGCAGCGCGA
>NW_008608399.1:0-238 GCF_000691845.1 Merops nubicus
CCACCCCAGCTGCCCGGGCCCCTCGCCCCTACCTGTATGCCCGCAGCACCCGCAGCTGCTCCCCAGGGACGTTGGTGCCCTTCACCAGCCGCAGCAGCTTCACCCCGGCGTGGGACACGGCCAGGATCTGCACGCCTGTCCCCACGCTGCCCTGCGGGCAGGGACACTGCCTCAACCTGGGGGGCACAGGGCTGTGCTGCCCCCCCAACCAACCTGCCCCACAACCGGACACTGTCCT
>NW_008608399.1:942-1603 GCF_000691845.1 Merops nubicus
GGGGGAACATTTGGACTCAAGGATCTGAAAGGTCTCTTCCAACCAAACCAGTCCTATGATTCTACCATGCTCACCGTGGCAGGGAAGAGGCGTGAGAAGTACACCTCACAGCCATCCCGGGCCGCGGCCACGATCTCCCTCTTGACGCTCTCGGTGGCCACGGGGCTGAAGGAGTCCAGCTTGTTTTCTGCTGTGGGGAGAAACAGCCCAGGGTGAGTGTCCCCCCTCCCTGGGGGGGATCCGGACACAGGGGTCCCCGTGGGAGCAGGGCTGCTCATCCCCTTCCTGACCCTGGCAGGACTGTGATGGAGAGACGAGTGTCCCTCTCACCCCAAACTGAGACCTGACACCACTCGTGACTTTGTAGAGCACTAAATCACAGCGAGCTCCTTCCTCTGGAGGTGAAACCAGCCCGGCTTTAAGCAGAGCTGGTTGTGGCTTGGGGATAAGCAGGAGATGAGGATGGGCAGTGGGGTGGATGGGGGTGTGAGACCCCCGGGTGTGAGGAGGTGTGGAGGAGGGTTACCAAAGAGGGCTTTCAAGCGGAGCCGCTCCTCCTGGCTGATCCGGATGCAGGTGTCAGACAGCGTGTCAGTGAAGATCTGAGGAAGAAGAGGGTGAGGAGCAGTGGGGCAGCCGAGGTGGGGGGATACCCCAGCTC
>NW_008608400.1:0-14294 GCF_000691845.1 Merops nubicus
AAAGCATGAAAAAATTAAACTCTGTTTCTATAGTCTGCTGAACACTTTAGGCTGGATTATAGCTGAAATACTGAACAGAATAAGACAGACAAACTGCAAATCAGCAATAAATCTGTTCTAGTTGAATAACTTCTGTAGAATTTACTTATCTGAAAGTAGTAATTTAAATAATTTTTTTTTTCCATATTTCTATTAAATAGTTGTATAGTCTTTTTTTGTCTTAGTCCAAAAAATGTCAGGATGCTACAGGTGTAACTGTGCTCTTATGATCCCTCTACACAGACCTCATGGATGCATAACTAGAGATATATAATCAAGATTTCAATCAATAGCACCTAACTTGAAAGTAGCCTCAAGGGAACTAAGCAGGGTAACAGGAAAAATGGCCCAGGATATGGCTAAATTTTTTTAGTCAATGACACTGAAATACAAACTTGATAGAATAAGTCATTAAAGACTAATAAAATAACATTTGTATTTTTCTTTTAATAAAAAAAATAACTCTTTCCTAATATATCAGCAACAAATCTTCATCCATTTAAAACTTCAGTAATGTTTTACAGCTTTTCTATAATGAAGAAATTCTTGCAAACTAAAATAAAAAAAAAATAATACTCTAGTAAGACTTACAGTACTGAATCTGAAGACAACAAAAATTGTTTATTAGCACCCAGACACTAATTTTGCATTAGATTTTGTAGAGCATCAGATTCTTTGTCCAACAGGATTATTTTCACATTGCTAAGGTTTAAGGGTCATTTGCAAATTTGGCTTATGAATTTGCTTGTTTTCTTGAAATTTAAAGAATTTCACTATTTTTACTAATTTTACTATTTTTACTTTGAAGACAAAGATTTTATATTTCATTATTTTGCGTAATTAACGAGGTATGTGTTCCTGTCCTTTTTACTCAGAGGAAAATATATTCATTAATGGTATTTATCATAGCCTACTATCCTCCTCATGATTTTTGCTTGTTTTCTGTTGTGGGGTTTTGTGGGTTTTGTTTGTTTGTTTGTTTTTGTTTTTGTTTTAATATATATTTTTTTTAATATTATGCATCATTGTCCGTTCTTCTAAATCCAAGCCATTTTTTTCATAAATAATTTAATACTACAATGTTGCACTGGGTTACACAATATGAAGAGCTTCAGACTGCAAGCTATTGCTTTTCTCCAGCTGTTACTGGTACTGATCTTAATGAGGTATGTTTTGCTATAGTGAAGCTTCCAGAAAAGTGCTCACTTTTCCTTTGAATACACAAAACAATGAAGGCGTTGCTCTTTTTACATTTGATTTCACTTTATTTTCACTGTTTAGTACTTAAAATGTGTGATGCATTTTTAGTGAAAATTGGTTTGGGAAAATTGGTTGAGAAGTTTTTTTGCTTGAATAAAATGTATTTAAAGACTGTGTTCAAACTTATTATCAAACTTTTGATAAGCTATTTATGTTGTGGTTTTTTTGTTTGTTTGTTTGTTTGTTTGTTTTCTTTTCACATCTCTTGCACATGCTTTTCATCTGATGAATCAGTTTTTGGGGGCCTTTTGGGGAGGTCTTACTTTTAAAATAGTATAAATTAGGACAACATAAAAAACTTTCTTCCTAGCTACTTCCTAACTACTGACTCCCTCAGAACTCTCCTTAAAACATCCTATTTAGATGTGGTTACCTGTTAATCACTGCCTTAAAGGTATTTCTGTCAGTCTACTTTTGGTCTGTTTAATATGTTTTCTAGTAACATTAAATAGCATACATTTTAATGAATTTGTCAAGGATAATTACATGTGCATCTTTTAGTATATCTATACTTACTATTACCAACCTAACTAGTATAATGAAAATAAGCTTTGATCCTACTTATTTTTTCACACCTCTTGTTATCCAAATAAACATAACAATTTATGATTTTTTCTCCCCCTTTTTGTCTTTTCTCTCATGAACATAAATTAGAAGAATGAAAAAGACCTCTTTTTCTTGTATATGGGATCGGGATGTATATTTGACACCAACCATATAGCAGCAGTATGAAACAATTCTGTTGTGAAAACTAACTACACAGTTAAAGTCATGATTTAATGGATAGATAGGTGAATTCAGATTGCAAACTTTTTTTTTTTTTTTTTTTTTTGATATTCCTATGGGGAAGACCACTACCAATATTTTAAAAATATGCAATGAAGGTGTTTAAGTAAAATTGGTGGAAGCATCTTAATATGTATCTCAGCCCTTGGGAAGGGGAAAAAAAACACTTGTAATTTTACTTGTCTAAGTTCTTCATAAACAGTTTGAGGACCTCCCACAGATAGCCAACTGCAACAGCTTGCAGACCTTCTGCAAGAAATAAAATAAACCAACCAGGGTGCTGTAAAGGAAGACATGTTGATTTAAAAAAGAAAAAAAAAAAAAAATAATTCCTCTATTTCTGCTTTATTTATACTGTTTATAAAAGTAAATTACTTGTCTGAAGTGCTACTTCTGGAGCAGGCTGATTGTCTATGGGGAAGAAGCCTACCAAAGCATTTTATTTTTATAGAAGACAGTTGAGCTTTAACTCAGTGATGAGATCTGCAAGGTTAAAAAGCTTTGCTTTCTAAAAGGAGAATCAATCTAATTTGAGAATAGTGACAAACAAGCTGAAATAAATCAGGCACTGTGGAAATTACCTGGTCTAGCACTGACTTGGAATAAATAGACATACCCAGAGTAGCTGTGGTTTTGTAAACAGTGGTAAGCTTCCCTCCTTAAGCTATGACAATCACAGAGGAAATAATTTAAAAAAAAAAAAAAATAAAACAAAACCACAAAAAAACACCAGAACAAAACAAAAACTGCTCAAAATTATACTTTTTGGTAAACAGTTCTGTGACATATCACAGATGTGAGAAGGTGCCTTACTCAGTAAATATGTTCACGTAAATTCATGTTATGTTTTTAGATCCTCAGCTACTACAAGCTCATTACTAATTAGTGAATTAAATCATAATTAATTTTTTCCAGGGAAAAGGGAGTGGTAATAAATGAAGAAATTGGAAAAACATACACATATAATGCATTTAGTATCTTCTCCTTTATGCCTCTGAATATATATAAACAGAATAGTATAATTTACAACTGTTCTTTGACTACCAGATGTATTTTATTAAATATTTAAATTTCCAATAGAATCAATTTTTAAATGAAAAACCATTTTGGATCAGAAATAAAAGTTTAAGTGGTTTGTTTTATTTTTTTTTTTTTTTCCTAAATTGGAAAGCACCTATGCCTTTCAAACTCAAATGCTGGAACATATCACTTTTCAGAGGAAAATAAGCTTCCCTAAATCTAAGTACTTCATTTTAATTAATTGAACAAGCTATTTAACTTTTTCTCTGCTTCTTTTAAAAATAATATATAACCCCTCAGCTGCCAAGATGCCCCAGGAAAATGCTGCTTACAAGCATCAAACCTTTCTAACCAGTAATAGCAATCTAATTGCAATAAAACATTTCAGCCAAATCTAAGCATTCAATATTTGAACATAATTTTTAGTAATCTAATAAAATCCAATGCAGGAATCCAACTTATAGCCTTTCCTGTCAAATTTCAGTCTTAAGTAGGAGTCTTGACCATGTGTAAGTATGAGACATGAAAGAAAAGTGGTACTCTTTGGAGCCATTCTGATTTCACAATACTCTAGCATAAATTAGGATTGCTGCAATGTTACACTAACATATGCAATCTTTTCTCAAATAGCATCATATTAAAGTCAGTGCTTAAGGATTTGTTTTCCACCATATATTACCCCCCCCTTCTGATTTCTAGCAATGATCATCTTCACTCTTTTCCTCTACTATGTTCATATAGTTAATGTTTTTCTCCATAAGGGAGGAATTTCATGTGCTTTGATCACTGGTACTAAAAGACTGAAAATTTAAGCCTAAATGTAGAGAAAATACTGGTTTTGCCATACTTACTCATTCCTATGGATTTTGCTGAAAAATATTCAATATAGAAAAGAAATATATAGATCATAGTTATTATAAAGTAAATTAGCCCCTTTTCCCTTAGATAAAATCTACCTTTAAAATGTTCAAAATTTTAAACTTTTTTTACAAGTAGCGTCAATGAATATTCAGTTGTTTGAAAGACAACATATAAAACTGAAATTAGCAGTAAAAAATAATAATACCATCTGAATATAAACTTTAAAATACCGACTTTATGACAGAGAACACACTGTAAACATAAAGTAGTGCACATCCTGACTAGCTGAAGATCTTCAGCCTAATACTTGTGTTTCCAACTGTTTTCAAAACTGCAGCTCTTTCAGTTTGCATTCAGAGTGCTTGATGAGTAGAACTCAGCGGAAATCCTGAGAGGCTTGCAAAGGATTGCTAGATACGCCTCTATTTAAACACAGCGGATGATAATTTAATCTGCTTAGCACAGGAAAATCTTTGTAAAAAAAAATACATAATGAGTATATTTTTCTTTTAATAACTGAAGATTCCCTGTTTTGTAGCTTGGTTGATGAAAAGTCAGTCAGACTGTCACAGCACGCTAGCAGTCACAGATGCCACAGATGTCTTTTCTTAAACAGACTATGCCTGCATTTCTATAGAACAGTAGTACAGCAGAGAGTCATCCTGTTGTTCCAGGTTTGCTCAAAGCCTCTCAAGGTACACAATCCTTGCTATTACAGATGGTCTTTAGCTGTAGTTTCCCACTTTGTGGAGCTGGTACCACACAGTTGAGGATTTGCCTTGAGCATGTCCTTACAAGACTTCAGTGGCCTACCTGTCAGCCATTCACCATGTTTTTATTGGGCATTAAAAAATGGCTTAAGGCATTCATGTTGTTCATCATATGTGCCAGATGTCCAAAGCAACAGAACCGGGCCTACAGGAGCCTTGCTGTAATATTGAGCAGTTGATACTGATGTAAGATAACAGTATCCTAGATTGAGAAATTATTCAAAGACTACACTTACTAAATATACCATCAACCACTTTTTCCTTTTTGTCAACAAGATTCATTTTATAGTTTAAATAAGAATACAGATAAATATACCCATACTGAGATATTTTTATTTTGAAGAAAAGAATGTTATTTGTATAGATATTAGACACTTCACACACACATTTCTATTCAAATATCCATTTTTAGAAATAGTAAGAGGTACCTAACATTATATATTTGATGGAGGGAATACAAGTATAATAATATTCAATGAAAAATGTATTTAATCTAATTTTTCTGCTAGTCTATATTGCCAGGTTTTAGGGCATATTTCAGCAACATTCCATTTTTTTCTTTTCTAAGTAACTCAGATTAAAAAAAATATATATTTTGAAATTCCTGCTCAAGACTGAAATCAGTTGTAAGTCAGTTGTGTCAGCAATTAACATTTTTAGCAGTAGTGTATTCTCTTATTGCTTTATTATCTATTTCTAATCATCTTGGACACCTTAAAGATTTAAAACCTCAGTGTATTTGGAAGGAAGACACTTCTAATTTTGGCTAATTTAATAAATGGGTAAAACCATTTCTGCTTCTGACCATGTGTTCTGCACCAGGGGGTTGGGCAGGGTGCAGGGATCTTTCCAGAGCTCAACAAAAAAAAGCTTGACAGTAAATAGAGATTCAGAATTGTGTTAAAAGGAAGAAAAATACAGAATTGTGTTAAAAAGAAGAAAAATACAGATAATGAGCAAATCACGTGACATGAGTTGCTGTTGCACAGCATCAGACAGAACCCAAATTAATTCCCACCACACACTGCTCAAATCAATCCATCTCCTGTGCTGTGGTGCCTTTCACATAACACACTAAACCATGTATCTTCTCCTGGCAGGTAGGAATGCTAGGAACTCCTCAAATAAGCCCTTTTCTGCAAGGTTCAAAATATACTGTGGACTACAGAAGAATCACTTCCCCTCACTTCCCTGTCCTTCATGACCCTAGAAATGGATTATATAAGGACTTCCTCTGTAATCTTCCCAAGTTCTGAAATGAGACTGACTTGCCTGCAGTTCTCTGGATTCTCTTTCTTGTCTTTCCTTAAGATGGCTGATATATCTGTCTTTTCATGGACTTTAGAGACTTCTGCCATTCACATACCTTTCAGAGATGGTATACAGTAGCCTTGCAATGACATTGGCTGCATCCTTCAGTACTTTGAATGTTCAGTTTACATTGTCATCCCCAATTCATTCCTCTTCTCTCATGAGTACCAGTCCCATCTCTCAAGCTTTGTGACTAGGTAGAGATACTTGGGAGGTCTGAAAGCAGACTTTTCTAGTAAAGATCAGAGCAAAGCAAGCACTGAGAAACTCCAACTTTTCCACTTCTTTTGTCTTTAGACTGCTTGCTCTATCCAGCAATGGGGCAACACTTTCCTTGGTTTTCCTTCTACTGCTGACATACCTGTAGAAGCATTTTTTGTTACATTTAATATATCTCTCCAGTTTCAGCTTCAGCAGAGCTTTAGCTGCAATTTCATTCTACATTCCTTCTACTATGCTTCACAGAGCAGGGTGAATCGTTCTTGTGCTTGCAGGAACTTGTCTTCAAATACTAACCAATTCTCCTGGCCTCCTTTGCTCTTCAGAGCTGCCATGCACAGGACCTTGATTGCTGCTTCCCTGAACGAGCAGAAATCCACCCTCATAAAGGCAGGGGTCTTTGATTAGGACTTTAGATTACTTGGTCGCTGCACTTCAAGGTCTCAAACATTGCAGGATATCTAACCATCCTGTCTCATAGTAATTGCAGCCAAGGCTCCACCTCCTTTACTCGTCTATTATCCAGATCGTTAATGAAGATGTTGAATGGGATTGGACTCAGTGTTGACCTCTGGGGTACACCACTCTCTACTAGACTACAGCTAGACTTCATCTCACTCATTATCACCCTCTGGGCCTGGCCTGGTCTACTTTATTCTCTGCAGATGGTTTTGCAGATTCTTTTTTCTAAAGCTTTGTGACAGCTCGGGAGGAAGAATCTCAGAAGAGTTACAATTCATAGTGGGGAAAACATTGTCTATGTTTTGGTTAATATCTGTATTTACTCATTTTCTTATTCTTCATCAGTATCAATGTCAACTTTTTGTTTATTATCCATATTTAATTTAACTTATTGTGCTTCTAACAGTGCATAAATTATCTGTAAAGATTAAAAATATTTATGGTTAGGACTTAGCCATATATCTTCAACAAACAACACTTTAAGATGTTTATAAATTATTCAAAATAAATGGGTAAAATTTATTTTCTATTGGGACAAAATAAACAACCTTAGTATTTCACTTCCATTTTCCCCTGAAACTGCATGTGCCAACTTCATACACTGTCAATTGTGTAGATACATGGGTAACTGCTCTCACTGAGAAAGTGCATTTAAAAATGGACTGTTTAAAATAAAATCAAATTTTTCCAGTTTTACATTAACAGTAGTTAGTTGTGAGCTTTTAAACTGCATTTTAGGAGATTTCTGGAGTAAAACAATTTCTTATATGTACACTTTTTTTACAACTAACAAAGGTTGCATTCATGTTCATTGGAAATATCCCAGTTTTTCAACATCTCTAAATCCCTAGTTTCACTCTGGCTTTAGACATTAAATATTCCCTCTCAACTCCTACACAAACACTTAACTAGGTTATCAAATTTACTTTCTTACCCTTAAAGTCCCTTTTTAATACCCATATCTGCTAATATGGCTAGGGAAAAACAAACAAACAAACAAACAACAAACAACCATCAGAACAGGTGTTTCGCTAAGGGACAAAATCATAGTTGTAAATGAAGAATAAAACAAATCCTAGGGCACAAATATTTTAATTTCTTTCTTCCTATGGATGCAAATGGTTCAACAACTTTTAAATATACTTGTACATTACTATGGGGAAACAATGTTATTAAATAAGTAGGTACTAATGTCACCAACATGTATTTTCTAGTCTAGAATTTCAAGTAAGTTTTAAAAGCTGAGTAAATAATTCAGTAGTAAAGGTGTTCAGGAATAAATAAAACATTAAAAATAAGAAATGTTATTTCAAATTTGACTGTAATTAAATGTTCCTTGTTTTAAGCATGTCATTTTGTGAAAAAAAAAAAAATCAACAACAATAAAAAAGTCTAATTTGTTCTTCTAATTGCATTTTTATTTCTTAACAGTAACATCATTATTTAAAAAAATAAAAAGTTACAAGGTTTAAAATATTAAAAGTTTTTTGCTCAACTTAAACAAACTGGAAAAAGGAAAAAAAAAGTCCTTTTAAATAAAATTTAATGATAGAAGATTCAGAAAGGACACATATAAGGGCAAGAAATGTTCTTTTAAAATGTTTAGAAATTAAAATGGATGTTTTAAAAATGAATTTATATTTTTGGAAACGTTCATGTTGTGTTAACCAATCTGGGGGTTGTTAATATTCTTTAATTTAAGCAAACTATAAAATAATAGCTGAAAAAGCTAAATGATGTGTCTTAACATCCTCAGGTTGTACCTACTTTTGAGCTGCAATTAAATCCACATACTGAATATTATCAAATATGACCTGAAGGTCTCTTATTTCTCCAACAAAGAACAAGTTTATAATTTATACTGAAGAAAAGAGTTTGACTAATTTATTATCAAAAAGAACTGTGACCACATCTACTTAGGAAGAGACAGCATCTTCTGGAATTTCTTTGGCAACTTTACTCCATCTTGCAAGAACACTGTTCTTAGGCTTTAGTCTTATAAGCCAGCTGGGGGCTAGTTGCATGAAAAAAAAAGCTGGCAGGATCATCTTCAAATCACTTTCAAAATTCTGTTACAAACTTAACGTTAAAGAGTGATGTGGTTCTACAGAGAAGAGTGGAAAATTGTGTGTCACGCTTTTAAACAGCTGAAGGCTGACTGCCAACAAGAACTGTGATCAGAAATGTTTCTCAGGCTCAGTGTTTAGGGACCATTTGCTAAACTATATTTGCTTCCTTTAGTGTTGTAGTTAAGTATTTATAAAGTGAGGATGCTGAGGTGGCTGTGGGGAACAGAAAAAAGATACGGAAAAAAGACAACGTGTTCTAACAACACAAAATGTAAGCGAGCTTTTATACTTCCTTTTACAAGAAACAGGTATTTAAATTTATACACATTTCTCTCTTCTTGCTATAATCAATATTGTGCTGAGAAGCTATTAGAAAATTAGCTAAAAATTTCCGGTGAGAAATCTGATACCATTAACAATATCTCATCATATAGAATTACATTTATGGATAAAACATTAAACTAAAAATAGTTTTAAAATAGTATTTATCTGTATATGCAATTAACATACTACACTTTGAATTAATACTGTAAAAAAAAATCTAATTAATTTTCATGTTACATGAGGTTTGGAGGTATTATATTATATATTGTATACTACAGTAATACACTATTAATTTGATGTTTATTTAATTTTATAAAAAAAATTAATACTTTGCTTTCCATATCTTTCTATGGAGTTCACAAGCTCTTGACTCTTTTAAACTCTTCCTTGTCACTGACTAACAATAGGCACGAGACACTGTCTTCGATTTATTCATGCAGGTAAACAATAAAGTAGTCATTTTCAGACAGGGTGTGGTGGGTAATTTTGCTATTAAAAATGTCTGCAGTAAGGTGGAAGAGTAAGAAGAAAGTAAAATAAGAAGGTTAATTTTTAATGACAAGTGTTAAAGTCAGATCAACTTTGTGGTGTTTTAAAACTATTACACATTTTTTTTTTTCATAACATACTTGATTGATTTTGAGTTCCTTTTGTTTTCACCTTCAGTTGTATGGTGGAGGCTCTCCTCTGCAATCCCCTCCCTGGTCCCACCCCATTTGAAGTGGTATCCTATTCTATGAAGGAAGATGGTGTTTAAGTTTAGCATGCCTGGACTGAAATTGAAGAGGGTGGGAAAAACATCTGGATTGTCTGGACTGGATTTGGGGAGAGTTAAATGTCTCCTGATGGAAACACAGCATCCAGCACAGTCAGCTGCCTCTGCTTGCACAAAGGAGGGTGAAGTAAAGACAGCTCTTGAAAACTGGGATCTTCTGTTTAGGGTAGATCTATATGTTATTTTGCTGGCAACAGAAAGCTGGGCCTAGACAAGCAAACTGTGTCTGCATGTAAAGTTGGTAGTGAGTCTGTGCAATTATATTCTGTCTCTCAGTAGGGCTTGTTATTGTAAGCTTAGAGTTGCACCGACTGCAATTATATTGTGCTGATGTACCCTGAAGCTCCAAGTAGCAAACTCCTGTCCATTTAGAATTCATAGCGTAGAATGGTCTCCTGAGGATGTCTCCAAAGTAATTGTTAGCATATATCAGGTTGTTTTGATCAATTTGCCTTCAGATATTGTTAAAAAGGACAGTGCTGACTAGTCTTTTGCCAGATGAGAATGTGTCCTTATGTGAAAAATACCCTGCTTTTTATAGTACTATTCTATTGCTAAAGAGATAGGGAAGAGAAATGGTTTTAGATATGGCAATCAGAGCTATTTCAATGAGTGAAAAGATAACAGAAACTTAAGGACAAACAATGAAATGAAAACAGGAGCTCTAGATAGGGAACAGCACCTGTTACTTTTGGTTTGGTAACCTGAAATAGATCTTGATAATTTTTTTTTTTTTTCCATGTACATTTGAAGTGTTTGAGTTAGTGTTGTTTGAGGCAGATGTTAATATATAAGATTTCAAATCTGGAGCAAAACAAACAAAATGAGGAAGACTTTCAATTAAAGACAAAACCTTATATGTATATTTTGTAAGCACATTTTCCAACAATCCCCAAATTACAGCTTTTGGAAGATAAAGTGGATGTCTTTGGAAAACATCCTTAAAAATAGGCTCATTTAGCTTCTATACTGGATAGTACATGGGATACTCTTGACATAAAGTTTGTGGGGATTTTATGGCCCTGGTGGTTTCTATGTTTATTAAAGGCTAAATGGTAACTGTAATGCTTTACATAGAGATGGAAACCTGTATTCTTATTTTTTGTACATGGACACAAAATACAAGGCTTATTTAATATGTAAAGCATAACAGAATGTCTTTGGTTGTTTCTTTCTTTCAACTGTACTTCTAAACTTCTAAATATTTTTATGTTTGTGCTGTGTTCATAGCATGACATTAGCGAGGAATTATTCTGTTGCATTTCATCTCAACTTTGTTGGAGTTCATAGTAAGAAATAACACAGGTATCATTTATAGCTCTCTTTAATAACAACTTTTCTAAAATACCAGCAGATTAAGTCATTAGAATAGCTAAGTAACTTTTAAAAATAAAATTATAGCATTTATAATACATGGATTTTATTTGAGAAGTAAATTATTTGAAAAATGTCACATAGAAATAGTAGCTTACCTGTTTTATTTTGGGGTGATCACATTGCTTTTTAGCTCATGTCAGTATTTTGGATGATACTTGACAAGACACTCTCCTTGCATCTTAGAGAAAATTATACACGAAGCAATTATTAAGTCTCAGGTTATTTCAGTTCTAAATGTTTTGTGTACAGCAGGATGTTTTTGCTTTAGATAGAAGTATTTTATCTTCTGTGTTATTTATTTCATCTGTATTTTATACCAAAGGGGGGAAAAAAAGAAAGATGAGATTCCAAAGATTAAAATCTGTGCATAAAAACCAGTCATTATGACATGCTGTTACTCTGAACAGCTGAATCTGCCTATAGAAATATAATCTGCAACAAGATCTATTCAATGCAGAGCTTCTTCAATGTTTAAGAACTGGTAAAAATATAATTAATACAAAGTTATGTGTACTAGCTGGTCCACTGACAATTCAGAAAGTATTTTTTTCTTTTTTAATATTGTAAACATTCTAATCTATTTATATTCTTTACATATTTATATTCATGTTTGCTTCTTTGAAAGGTTGAAGCATTGTACCTGGTGTCCTAAAAATATCATAAACTTCTCTGCAAAGGTCAGCATGTCATGTTTATTCTTTTTATATACCAGTGTCTGTGTGTGTTCACTTAAGGGTCAGTTCTCATTTTCTTTCCTTCAAGTTGCCAGTGTGTTTGTTTTTGTGTGTGTTTTTTTGTTTGTTTGTTTGTTTGTTTTCAGTATAGATATTCTATTTATGACCAAAACATCAACTAAAAATATCAAGTGAACAGAACATTACATGGGTTTCCTGAATTTCCTCCATCAAATTTCTTCAAGAATATGGAACCGGGGAAAGAAGTATAACTAGAGAGGCAAGCCTTCTACCAAAGTACCTGGTTTGCTCTAGCACTTTGTGGAACAAAAACCAACAAAACAAACAACAGCATATCATGGATCTATTTTTATACGAACCAAGTTCTTTGAGGACATCTGAGGAATATCTCTGCTGCTCATATGTTGAAAGTTCCAAAACAGGACAGCAAATTAAAAGCAAGACACTCGGTCTTGATCGAGTACTCAAGAATAGCTAAATTAGGCAATTCTTAAAATGTCCTTTTTAATGGATTTTTGATTTCTTAGTAAAAGTTTTATTTCTTAGCAATATGTTTTTTCAGAGGCACCAGCACCTGAACTGATGGGCTCAGCTCTGCCCTGTGGCTGGGCTTTTGTCTGGAGCCTGCCGTGTCTGGCACAGGGCAGCACCCAGCCTCTCCTCACAGAGGCTACCCCTGCAGTCCCCTGATGCCATGGGGAGACAACACACTGCTTCACGTTGTCCTGCATGTGGTCGTCACATAACATCTATCTTTATTAAAGCTAGGCTGTTATTCTGTAATTGCTACTGCAGTTTTCTCTAACATTTTATAAGATTTTTAGTTCATGTCATATTTGAGTTTCACATACATTACTTTTAATTGCTGGTTTAAAAAACGGTCTGTCTTGTATGCATGCACTTATTCCAAATACTCACCGGTATTTTCTAGTTGCTTTTTTTCAACATTTCTCCAGTTGCTGAGGTCACAGGAAGAGATTGGATTCTCACTGACCAATCTGAATTACCAAAAACTTGATCTTAAAATTTGAAGGACAGATTTACAGTTTTGTGACTCAGTCACCTGCTGTCTTCCTGACAGACCCATAATCCAGAAGGCAGCTGAACTGCAGTCTTATAGAAAAGATGCTTACAGGCATCATTAATACTTGTGAGAAGTTTCCACGTTAAAAAGTAGGGAAAACAGTTAAAGTTGTTAAAAGGGCTCTAGGATCTAGGGCTCTAGGTAAAAATCTGAAAATTATTTATTTATTTGTTTCCAACAAGAGTATTAACTCCTTAAGCCTTCTTAGGTGTGGAGAGTAGACTCACTACAATCTACCTACTTCTTAGCACTATGCTTTTGCTGTGGAAAATGCAGGATCTTTTGATAATTTGCTAATTGTTAATTTAGAGACTTGCTTTAAAAAAAAAAGATTTTGTAATTTTACTCCATACATGTTCCCATAGATGAAAAAGACAGAAAAGTTCAATGTATGATAGGCTTGGTCTTCTAACTTTCATCAGGCAATACATTTCCATATTAGTTGACTCTAAACTGTAACGTGTGCCATACTAACCATATCATTGCATAGCTGAAAATGTTACCTTTTTAACATTAAAACTATATTTCTGACTTTTTTATTTCTCAGACAAAAAAGGGAGACTTGTGGCTCACCAAACATAACAAATGAGTCTTGTCATAAGAGTGTGTATACTCAAAACAGCAAGGCAAGACTGAACAAAGCTAGGTTAAGGCCTAGCTTGAAAGAAAGAAGATAACAAAAATGACATTATTAATCATGGATGATTGCTTTAAAGTGTCAGATTTCTGGCTTGGTATTTGTTTTGTTTGGACTTTTTTTTTAAGTGCTGTAATACAATTTATATAGAAACTTTAAAAAATCTAAAAACCTTAGTTTAAAAAAAAACTTTAAGTTTTGAATTAAATTTAAATTTAAAGTCAACTTAATTTTCTCCTTTTCCTTCATAGTTCCTGTTAAATTTAGTACATTTATTTCATTTCTATGTCTATAGTGAAAAGTTGTGAAACATAACTGCTCTGTTAAACAGACCTTATCTCAGAGTGGGAAGTCCTGCTTTCAGTGTAATAGGGTATTCCTGCTACCATTACATGTCTCTTTCAACATCAAATTTAAACATCTTGGAGAGATAAATTTAACCTGAATGTATTGAAAAAAAAACAAACAAACAAACAAAAAAAAAAAAAAAAAAACAAAAAACACTAGAATTTGTGCCTAAGATAACCAGAAATTTCTTTTAATTTAATAGGTTTGGACTCTTATCTAAGATCTAAGTTCGCGGCGAACCCATGTTCACAGCGAGA
>NW_008608401.1:0-224 GCF_000691845.1 Merops nubicus
GGGAGCCACTTCCACGCTGCCCGTGCCCCCGCCGCTCCTCGCCCTGGCTGCGGGTTCTCTGTGCTCTGAGCCAGGGCCAAACTCGCCCCCTGGCACGGGCGTGAGGGCACGGAGGGGTCGGAGCTGGGGGCTGCAGCATCCCCCCTGGGGACGCAAGGACCCTGCCCTGGCCAGGTCCAAGTTCCCTCCGAACCTGCTGGCCGGACGCATTGATTTTATTTTCT
>NW_008608401.1:360-634 GCF_000691845.1 Merops nubicus
ACTTTCCTGGGTGGCAATGCCACCAACTCATCATCTGCAGGCAGGGCCTGATCCTGCAACCCGATGCCCACCACGGCTCTGGTGGGTGATTTTGGGGGAGAAGGTGGCAGGGCTGGCACGGGGGGACACCGACCTCGGTCATCCCCTCTCTGGCACGGGCAATAATTAGCAGCAGGACCGGCAGGACGCCAGGCAGGTTCGTTAGCCAGGGTGGTAATTGCCATGGCTCTGAGTGCCAGGGGCACAGAGCAGCACCTCCTGGTAGCAGCACCTC
>NW_008608401.1:687-945 GCF_000691845.1 Merops nubicus
ACGAGAGCGTAGCTCATTAAGGACACATCCGTCCCCCGACGTGCTGCAGCTCCAGACCCCCTGCACGCCAGCACCAGTGGGGAGGACACCAGCCCCAGCCCCGTGTCATCATCCATTTGGGAAAATACACCAATTTCTGGCTTAAAAACAGGGTTATAGTAAGATAATGATAATTCCATCCTTTCATCATCCCCTTCCAGAGGGACGGACCCATCCCCATCCTGCACAGCTCCTTCCCAGCACGGAGATCCCACCATG
>NW_008608401.1:1010-1355 GCF_000691845.1 Merops nubicus
CGGCCCCTCCCAGCCCCCCCAAACCCCCCAAGTGAAGGGGGAATAAAGGCAGAGGCACGTCGGGGGGAGCAGGCAGGGCCCTGTGCCAGGCGGGGAGCCCACAGCATTGAATAACGCCCATGCCACGTCCACCAGTCATCCCCAGTGCTCACGGAACTGGGAATCAATCTCGGCGAGGCGCTGGGGGCAGAGGGCACAGCACCAGCTTCTCCTTCGGAAGCAGCTTCCTGGCGCCAGCCGGGGTTGCTCAGCAAAAGCCACAGGCTGGCACCCACTGCACAAAAGGCACTGGCACCTGTTTCCTGAGCCAGCGGCACGAGGTGGCCGCGCGGGCACGGGGCCAGC